>NW_025321153.1:0-47500 GCF_019176455.1 Solea senegalensis | reverse complement strand
TTGTTGTTGTGGTTGTGATTGCTGTTGTTGTTGTTGTGATTGTGGTTGTAGCCAGAACTCTGGAGGTTTTATGAGCTTCTGTTTTAGTTGTTTAATTGTTGTTGTTGTTGTGATTGTTGTGGTTGTTGCCGGGTTTTTCTGAGCTTCTGTTTTATTTGTTGTGATTGTGTGTTTGTGATTGTGGTTGTTGCCAGAACTCTGGAGGTTTTTCTGAGCTTCTGTTTTATTTGTTGTTGTGATTGTTGTTGTTGTGGTTGTTGCCAGAGGTTTTTCTGAGCTTCTGTTTTATTAGGGTTCGAGCAACAAGGTTGCAAAAACCCTCTTGAAACTGGAAGGATTATTATTTGTTGTTGTGATTGTTGTCGTTGTTGTGGTTGTGATTGTTGTTGTTGTGGTTGTTGCCAGAACTCTGGAGGTTTTTCTGAGCTTCTGTTTTATTTGCAGTGTGTAACTGAATGTGATAAAGGAACACAGCGTTAATGAGCATCATTGACTGTAGACTCTGACCAGTAGTGGTTTTTGGACGGTCCTCTGAAGGAGCTGTGGTCCCAGATCATGTCCATTTTCTGTGTCTGTCTCAGTATGTGAGTGACTTTTGATTTTTCCACAGACTGAAGACGAGGAGCCTGCAGGAGACGAGAGGAAACAGGAGGAGGAGCCCAAAGCCACTGAGGTAAAAACTCTTTGACATTTTTGTGATTGTGGTGCTTTGAAATGTTTTCTTTTTTTTTCCATGACCTTGCTCCAAACATTTATGATATTTTTGGCTCTTCCGCCTTCACATGCCATTTTTCTCATAAATAACGGAAATAAAGTGTTTGAGAAGGGAAAACGACGTCCTTATTTGATTTCGTCATAAATTCAACTGTCTTATAACAGAAACTTAAAGCCAAGAGACTCCATCTCTGCCCCAATATTGTGGACCTCATTTGAAGTGTGTGTCGTTTTCTTGCCGTATTTTGGCTCTTTGTTTTTTTTCCCTCTGTCAATTAACTCAAACAACTCTTTACCAATAAGCCAAGTGTCTCCCCAGGCCACAGGATATCTGGTGAAGTATATGGCGGATAGTGTTGTAACGGAAGGTGCAACCTCCTCTGGGCCTCACGGGATTAGTCTATCAACCACTATGGATGATGACGTCTTCATCGATGGGACCCTCAGGGAGGCGGAAGAGAAGACGCCCGACTCCCAGGATGAGGTGTCTGAGAGGTCGATGGTGAAGATCAGCCCCGGAGCCGTCAGGCAGGAAGTGTCCCAGGCAATCACTGACAAGAAAGGGACTCTGATTATCCTGAAAGACGACACGGAGGGCAAAAACACGGCTGTCCCTGGAGAGGACACAGAAGACACCGGTTTACTGTCTGCACCTAAAGACAAAGAAACTGTTCAAGATGACATTGCTGTTGTCGTCAAAGCCCAAATGACAAATGAAGTCGAGACTCCAAGTCTGAAGATTGATATGAAACCTGATGACATGACTCCGTTTAAAGGTATGGACTCGCCCAAAAAGGCCATGGCGTCCTGGATATCGCAGGAGGTGAAGGTCGAGGCATCTGAGGTCACCTGTGTGTCTGCAAAGGAAGTCAGAGAGATGAAGACGTGCGACGGCCTGCAGCACAAAGCCCAAATATTCACCTTTGAAGAAATGGCCCATAGCAAACAGTCAAAGTCCGACCCGACTCAGAACTCACTTTTTGAATCTTCAGCTGCGTCTTTAGCCGTGGTACTGTATGAAACTTTCAAGCAACAACAAACGTATTGGCTGCAGCCCCTCTCCATGTTTCCACCACCACCACCACCACCTGCAGCCTTCCCTCCGGCAGCAGCTAAACCAGTCTAACGACAGTGTACCGAGGTGCTGTGCATGGCTAACTCCACCTCAACACTCGCCTAATGCTGCTTTGTGTTGCGTTCAGGCCCCGCTGCTGCTGCTTCTTCTTCTTCTTCTAATTCTTCTTCTTTTTGTTTTTGTTGACCGCTAAAATCATTCTCCTGCTACTGCAGCTGATGAATGAACAGAAAAACATTTGGCTCAACTGCATCATTCCTTTCTTTCCTGTTCAGTTTCCCTGACAACAGAGCCTTCATCAGAGCTTTCCCCTCCTCATCCTCCCAAATCCCCTGTTGCCTCCTCATCCCTTGAGGAGATGAAATAATGTATGGCTTTACCTGAAAAGAGATTCCACTCGTCCTAACAAACACATATTGGCCTAAACATGCAGCTCTAACCCTGCGAACATTTGTTCAACTTGAGCATTTTAATGAGCTTTCTGACGGTATTCCATACATTGAAATTAAAATCTTAGTTTTCCCACCTCCTCTTTCCCTTCACTCTTGTGTGTTCTTGTGACTTTTGACTGTCCTCTGTTTTTCTGTCTTCTTGTGTCCGTCAGTCTACGCTGGGATGGGTCCCCTCCTCCCAAAAGGTGACCGCTCCTCTCTGGTCCACAAAAAGGATCTTAAAACCCATTAAAGTATCATTCTGATTCTGTTTGTTTATGACTAACATCAGCATTTTTTCTGTCGTAGGTTTGATGTCAAACAGATTTGGTTTTTTTGGTTGTTTCGTCGTTCAGTCACCAATTCATCGTATCCTCGTTCTCCACAGACGTCGGCAGAGTCAGAGCAGAAGGAGACGGAGGCGGCGCCCGCCGAGTCAGCAGAGCCAGCGGTGAATACTGAGACCTCACTACAACACTGTGTTAGCAGAGCCTGACTGTGGAATAATAACACTTTTTACTGGCACTGCCTCAGTTTCAGAGCGTGGTCATATGTGAACGTAGCAACAACTCAAGTCTCTGTGATGACAGCACTCACACGGAGAGGGGGAGGGTGCATGTGTGGGGGAGGAGTCTCTGTGATGACAGCACTCACATGGAGAGGGGGGGAGGGTGCATGTGTGGAGGAGGATATTCATCTCAATAACACTCCCACTCTCGTTAGAGGCTGAAAGGAAGATGGAGGAGGAGAGATTTGTTTGGATGATGAATTAGTAGATTTGAGAGGGAGAAAGCAGACAGAAGCTAATGCAGTCAAGAGAGTCCAGCTTTCCCCAAAGGTGGAGTATTTCACATGGGGGTGGATGAAGATGAATCTTACACCCAGAGAAACACGACTACAGCTCAGAGGATGAAAGTGAGAGGATGAATGCAGAGGTGAAAGTGAAAGTAGAAGATGACGCTGATGAGAAGCTTTCAGAAGGGAGACATGTGACTGAAGGAGGAGGCATCTCAGGAACAAGACTGGGAGTCTGGCCCATGTGGAGTGACTGTGATCACCCACTCACCCATTCACCCACTCACCCACTCACGCGTTCACACACTCACGCGTTCAGCCATGACTCAGTCAGGAAACCCCACATCAGCTCCAGGGGCCTCAGCACCACCTCTGTCACTGATCATCAAAGAGTAAAACTTCAGCACCTCGATTTTCTTAACTCAACAGTTTGTCATTGAGCAGAAAAAACATCCCATAATACACACGTGATCGAACCCTCGTGAGAGTGAGTGACGGTACACTGTAAATAATACACACTACAATAAAACATCTGTTGACGATCTGTATTACATGACCTTTAAAGGCACTTATTACTTTTCATTTCATACCTGAAAACGTTTATTTATTTGATGTTTACGTTTGTGTTTACGTGTCTATAAATAGGGTCAAATTCTGTTTTAACACAAACATGCAACAATTTGATTATTAATGAGTTTAGTTGATTCCATGTGTTTTTCACTCATTGATGATTGTCACATGATCACATGATTGTCAATGCAACAACGATACGACCATGTCCACAGTCTAATAAGAGCGGCTCTTGTCTCATGTCACGACACTGATGTATTGCCCCGCCCTAAGCCGTACAGTCAGTGTCCATTTCATCCTAGTGTTGTTTAAAGTCCACTCTTGTATTTAATAGTGAGCTTGGCGTCGCTTTACTCCCTCATCAATATAAATGTGTCCCTCCTTTCCTCCCCCAGGGTGAACTCAGTGAGGGAGGAACCAAAGAGATACCTGTGGTTCACACCGAGACCAAAACCATCACCTATGAGGCTGCAGAGGTACAGGACCGCGTCCACACACGCACACGTACACACACACACACACATACACATCCGTCCGTGCTGCTCTGTGTTCCTCTTCCAGGTTCAAGGTTCAAGGTTCAAGGTCAAGGTTCTGCTCTGTGTTCCACGGTTGAGTCACTGTAATTAACCAGACTAACTGTGGGAAAGCCTCTGAATACCAGCTGCGTGTTTCCTCTCATCGCTGATTAAATATGACTGAATATTAGATCTTTTATAGTGTAACATCTTTTCTTTGTTTATTATAAGTCACATGTTTGTTTTTAGCTCGTCCAAAGTTCTAAATTTAGTAAACTTATTCAACATTACTCAAAGAGTGTCCGCGGGGTCTTCACAAGAATTAACAGTCGATAAATCAATTAAAAGGTATTATAAAGTCTTAATTGTGATTTCATGAGATATTTAACGTTGTCCATAGAGTTTGAATGGATTTATTATTTTTGTTAAAAACAACCATGGCCGCACGCACACACACACACACACACACACACACACACGTACACACGTAATGTTAAAGATCTTGCAACAGTGATCGTGTTTCTCCTGCCGCCAAATAATATCACACAAATCACACAAAATAAACTCCAAGATCGTCAGACATTGGAAAATGTGAGTTTGTGGACTCCTGGTTGAACATCCCTGAATGTCAGCAATGACTGAAGTCTGAGAACAACTGCTTAAAGAAGATCAACGCTGTAAAACGTGCCTTTAGTTTGATTTATTCCGTCGAGCGTTGTTCTTTTGTCTACAAGTGTTGAGTAAGTGTTGAGGTGACGACGACGATGATGATGATGATGATGATGATGATGTGGTGTGTTTCTCACCAGGTTGACAGTAATGGTGACGCAGACCCCGGCGTGCTGCTGAGCGCTCAGACCATCACGTCAGAAACCACCAGCACCACGACAACCACTCACATCACAAAGGTCAGGGTTCAAACCTTCTATACAGACACACTTTAAAACCACAATCAACACAAACGTTGATTTATTATTTATTAGCAGTTTATTTCCATGATGAAAGCGCTTTATTTGAAAGTGTGATAAAAAAAAATGACTCCAATGTTCTTTGAATAAATCGACTGAATTGTGTTGATTCTGTGGTTCAGATGGTGAAAGGAGGAATATCAGAGACGAGAATTGAGAAGAGGATTGTGATCACGGGAGACGCAGACATCGACCACGATCAGGTGTCTTCACGTTTTTATCATTTTGTCTCAATGAGCATGAACGAATAAAGTTTTTGACGTCAGTCGCCCTTCAGGAATTCCCCTCCTCCCAAAATGAGCATGTGATGTTTGAAACAAAACAGCATGAACTCTGAGATGAGAAGTGTAACTAAAGGTGAATAATTCAACATCCTCCTCCCTCCCTGCCCTTTCCCGTTCTCTGTCTCCCCCTGGTGATCCTTTCTGGCACTGCACTCCCACATATAGGCTCTGGCTCAGGCCATAAAGGAGGCTAAAGAACAGCATCCTGACATGTCAGTGACCAAAGTAGTGGTACATAAAGAGACAGAGATCACGCCAGAGGAGGGGGAGGACTGACCCAGGTAAGACCAAAGAGGCCTCAGTCCTGGTCCCGGCACTGTCCGCTTCAGTCTGGTTGAATTTAGTTGGAATGGGCTTTTTTTTTTCTGTTCTTTTCTTTTCTTTAATTTTATCTTTTCTTTTTTTCTTTTCTTTTTTTCTTTTCTGTTCTTTTCTTCCCCACATTCTCTCTGAGTTGGTGTCCACTGTCGGACACTTCCTGTTTCTGAGGTTTTTAAAGCGTCATGTTGTCGTTGTTGTCGTGGTCGTCTCAGCTGCGCTCCCTCTGCAGGGAAAAGGTCGGCTGGTGCGTGCGTGCGTGCGTGCGTGTGTGTGTGTGTGTGTGCGTGCGTGCACACAGTGGATATTACTGAGGCTTACAAACCCTTACAGTAATGCTGCTGCTAGTGTCATGCAATGTCTCACAGTTTGCTGACAACACTGCCCCCTGCTGGAAACAAGTCTAACTTGTTGTGTGGAAGTGACTGAGCCCTCATGGATTCTGCATTGTTGTGTCTACATTGTGTTTGGTCACAAAGACTCAGGCAGTGATGAGCCATGAAATTCTGGCTCAACCAGCTCCTGCTTCTCAGAATGTTCAGTCCACTGCAAACTTTAGTCAACTTTCTACTCAGAAATATCAGGTTAAATGTCAAGGCTTGTGTGTCGTACCATTTTATACTTATACCGCCAAAAGTATTCATATAATAATATGTAATACATATTTTTGTAGCTGATTAGGAATCAGTTTTAGTGTTTCTCCAATAATTCAAACAAGCTTCTTAAATTTGAATATTTTCTGGTTTTGAACTTTTGATAATTCCTGATTTCTGAAATGCAGATCATTTCCTGACATAGTGTGGACCAAACCAAAGTTTTAAAACATTAAATATTAGACTGAACGACATCAGCCTCAAACACTGGCAAATGAAACCTTTAAGTTACTGTCTAATTAATATCACATGTATGTATTTATTTAGCTTGGAGTTATCACTGTATCTCTGGGTCTCATTATTTTACTTTAGTAAAAGCTCCACTCTGTTGCGCTCGTGCTTCTGTATGTGTGTGTGCATGTGTGTGTGTGTGTGCACGTGTGTGCACGTGGCAGGGCTGGTAATAGGTCAGCATTCCTTGTGGCAGCATTTCAAACAAAACAAACCCTCACAATTGCAGCCATTTGTGTCTCAACATGTCCGTGTGTCAGGTGTGGAGCTGCATGACGGAGCCTCTCGTCGTCATTGCACCACAGCAGGTCCTTCCTTGTCTTTTCAGCACGCTTTTCTTGCTTTTCTTGGTTTTCTCGGTTTTCTCGGGCACTAAAGTGTGCAGTGTGTTTAGTTGAGGGTTGTTGCTTCAGTAGCTTCTGAGGGGAAAGATGGTGTGTTTGCAGGTGTGCGGTGAGCAGACGTGCATGTGTGTACTTGTGGGACTCACCAGATGGGAATGCTTTGTGTGTGTGTGTGTGTGTATCTATGGTGGATACACACGAGCACGCACGCACGCACGCACACACACACACGCACACACACACACACACACACTGTCCAATGTCTCTGATGTGAAAATAACTTTGTTGTTTAAATTCAGCTGATGGTGAATGTTTGACCTTCACCAGATTCTTTGTAATAATTCTGCTATAACACAAATAATTAGGCTTAAAATGATTATGTTTATCATTTATTATTATATTTATAATGAATCAATATGTAATATTTAGTGTATTTCACATAGTAAATGATGTTTATTACATTACAAGTCTAAACCTTATCACAGTGTGATGCTATTCAAACTCTAAGACAATATCTTGTCGATATGATATCAATATAGTCAAACACAAAGAACGGTTCTCTTCACTTTCTAAAAACTACCGTGATGTGTTTCATCAAAACTTCATTCCCAAAAAACCCCGATAACGCTTGTTTTCTGTGCTCTGTTCATTTGTGACACTCGCCTGTTTGAGTCATTCCTGTTTTTGTGGCCTCGTTGTGTGTTCAGTAGATTCCTGGTGTGTGTGTTGGTTGGTTTTATCGCTCTCATGTTCAGTCTTTGGCAGGATGCGCTGCAGCACTTGAAGGTACAAGATGACGTCAAAGCCTGCAGCATGCACTAACTGCTGTTTGCTCTGCTCCTGCAGGAGTAGCACTGCAGAGTGGCTCTTTCCGGGTTCAGCCTCCCACTACTCCGACATCCCAGATCTCCTCACATCACACCAGGACTCTCAGAAGACTAGAAAAGCCTCCTCACTCTCCTAATGCTGCAGCTCGCCGCCGGTCGCAACCATCACCTGCAATATAAACCAGTGCATTTAGTGCATGAGAAGGACGCAACGTCGCATTAATCCGACCGAAAATAGTACGATTTTAAAAGAAATGGTCCTTGAACCGCCTGCACGCTGAAATCCCTGTGTGCAGCATTGCTTTCACTGCCTTATGACTCTGAAGCATTTTTATGATTACTGAGAATAATTATTGTAGCAAACCTTTTATTTATGAAATAAAAAGCCATCAGTCCAGAAAGTTTTAAAATGGCCATAGGCTGTATATGTTAAAGAGAGCAGACACTATGTAACCCTCGCCTCACTCACTCCACAACCACATGACTCTCCCTCCGCGAGGTACGTCACTCACAGCCCACAACTGTACATATCAGAGCTTTCCTAAGAAAACAGCAACTTTTCTGTCACAGTCATGGTTTTTTTTAACGTCTACTTGAATTCCTTTATTTTTAATGATCATTTCAGTATGTTATTGTTTCTCATCATCTGATTCCACCACTGAAGATCTTGGCAAACGCTGAGGACTTGATGTGTCTGCGCAGGCCGGGGTTGATGATCGGCCGCAGCATGCGTCCACCAGGTGACTGTGTGACTGTGAGGAAAAAGGGTTCGGTCTGCCAAGCTCTGCCCAAAACCACATGCAAAGCCAAAAAAATAATCTGTCATCTACCCAAAACCACCCTCCTGATCCTCTGTATGCCTCCCTCGTGTTTCATTGTATCGTGAATATCGTTCATGTACAGCCATGTTTTCCTCAAACATGAAATAAAAGTGGCAAACACATTTTTTCCCTCAACTGGCTTTTTTCTCAATTCTCAAACAAGAGAAAGCTGCACTGACGCCTGAATGCACCTCTTCACTCTTAAGGTTAAATGTTGTTTTTGATTTAAATGAGTATGTTTGTGTGTCTGTATATATATATATATATATATATGTATATATACTGTATATAAACACTTGGAACAGGAGTCTCAAAGTCATGAGCTTCAGGTCTTTACAGAGTTCTCTGATGTGACAACATTAGATGTCACACAGTTTTACAAATTGGACCTTTAAAAACCATTTTATTGAGATTGTCGACAGATGCACTGAGCGATTGTCTGATATCGAACCAGAGTCTAAACTAATTACCAAGGTTACGTCATAAGCTTTGATATCTGATCTCCTGAAATTACACGTAGAAGCAGAAACTTGTGTAAGATTGAATTTTCTCATGATTAATGAGATCAGACAGATTTCATCGCCTCAGGAACATAAAGTATTGAAAATGATATAGAGTGCAATAAATGTGATGTTTGAATTTGAATTTGTTGAGTGTGACAGAAGCTTTAGATGATGAATTACTAATTAAACCAACACTAAAAAAGAAGCAGAATTTTTACTCGGTTAATGTTGAATATGACGAAGCCCCGCCCCTGCTGTGTGTGCGCGTTTCCCGCAGAGAAAAACAATAGGCAAGAGCTCCCACTCTGCTTTGTTTCATGAGGCCGGGTGATATTGGATTCATGCTGAGATCAGCCCTCCGTGTTTGGCCTGGATTTGACTTCATGTTGACAAGATGAAATACAGCATACATTCAAAACAGTTGTTTGAATTGTAACTTAACTTTCAGTCGCGCATGCATTACAAAAGATAAACAATGGTCAGTAGCGTTATATCATGATTTGTATTTCAGTAGTTGCCCATTCAGAAGGTGAAACTCTGTAAGTGCCTCCGCTGCAGCCATCGTCTCGTCTATAGACGATCTTTGTAGCGCAGTACTCTCTCCCGTGCTGTAGGTGGCAGCAGAGCAATGCGGCGCTTCCTGTGCAACCAAACAGTAACAACAAGAGGAGGAAGAGGAAAAACGACAGCTCTAGGATCGTCGTCGACTGCCTTGCGTGACAACACTGGAATCGCACTCAGGCTTCGGGTATGAACATTTTTTCTACAGTTTTCTCTCGTTTGTCGCTGCGAGCGGCGCAGAAAAGTCTCCCGCCCGCCTGTTGTTCGCCGCTCCGCCGCTGACGCGCTCTTCTTTCCGCTGTTGGAGAACTGCCGTGAACGCACCAGGAACATGCCAATGGAGGCTCGCTGACCAAAATGGCTGGGCGCAGTGAAATGTGAAATATTCCTGCTCACGTTGATCCACGAACACGCAACGCGACTGTCACGCGAACACGGCGCTGAAAACGTTTAGTGCAAGTGAAGGAAAGTGCGTGTGTCGTTTTCTGCCGCTTGTTTGTGCATTTTGATTGACATTGCCGCGGCTTTCGTCGCTCTCGGGCCTGTCGTGCGCGCGCGCGCTCGTGTGTGTGTGTGTGTGTGTGTGTGTGAGTGAGTGAGAGATTCAGGGGCTTTCTGCGTGGTTGAACTAAGTTACTGTTGTTAACTCTCTGCGTTGCTGTGCCACAGAATGTCAAATGTTACGTCGGTTACAGGTTAGTGGGTTGGTAGTTAAGTGCCCGTTGTTAATGTAATAATCAGTGACTAAAGTAACTTTTCCTTGGCTCATAACACACTAGGTGTTGCAGGTTACTTTTGTAAACTATCTGTCAAAGTGTGGTAATCCTCAGTCTGCCATAACGTCACAGAGACGTGAAAATGAAGCTCCTCCTCCTCGCTCTGATGTGTTACTGTTTCTCCTCTGCAGGATCCTCCTTATTGACCTGCAACATGTCCGACTTACTGAGATATATCGACTACGACCACAAAGCCACCTTCCTGAAAATGCTCAACCAGCAGAGGATGGAGGGTGAGCACTGTGATGTGGTGGTGGTGGTGGAGAACATCGAGTTCCGGGCTCACCGCTGTGTCCTGGCAGCCTGCAGCAACTACTTCAAAAAGCTCTTCAAGAAGCAGAGCGATGAGGATAACTCCATCGTGGAGCTGGACTTCATCCGCTCCGACATCTTTGAGGAGGTGCTCAACTACATGTACACGGCCAGGCTCGCTGTGAGGAAGAAGGACATCAATATGATGATGTCGTCTGGCCAAATCCTTGGCATTAACTTCCTGGATAACCTGTGCACACAGAAACGTGAACTAACCAACATGAAGACCCGAGAGAACCAGGCTCCGGGCGACCACGTGATGAGAGCTCAGGACGCCATCCTGAAGGAGCTGGCCATGGAGGAGGTGAGGAAGAACAGCTTCTACGACCAGGGCATGGACAGCATGGGGCCGGGAGCCTCGCATGTGACGCAGCCGCACAACTACAACACCAACATGACAAAAGATCCTCACAGCCACAACTGGGGCTCCTCCTCCTCCAGCGACATGAAGCTGGAGTATCTCCTCTATGGCCACCGCGACCACGGCTCCTGCCAGAGCACGGGCACTAAGCCCTTGGACCACAATGCCAAAAAGGAGCGTCTCCTCACTGCCAACCGTCCTTACGCCTGCGAGCACTGCCCCAAAGCCTTCACCACCTCTGCGCACCTCAAAGAGCACCTGAAGATCCACTCAGGGTTCAAGCCTCACCGCTGCGTCGTCTGCGGCAAGGCCTTCATCAGGGGGCCCGACCTCAAGAGGCACGAGAGGGTCCACAGCAACGAGCGGCCCTTCGCGTGCCAGATCTGCGAAAAGGCCTTCAAGCACAAGTCCCACCTGAAAGACCACGAGCGGCAGCACCGAGGCGAGCGGCCATTCAACTGTGGTTCCTGTGACAAAGCCTTCATCAAGGCGTCGGACCTGAAGCGCCACTGGAACACCATGCACAGCGGAAACCCCCGCAGACAGATGTCGCTGTCCCCCGCCGCCTCCTCCCACCACAGCCAGGTCGAGGCCCCTGAGCAGAGAGACTGGAAAATGGAGACTGGACCACATTCGCATAACTCTGGAGACTGTTGAGCCTGTGAATGCACCACACACACACACACACACACACACACCTACATTGACATGCAAGACACACACAACATGTAAACACAATTCATTCATCCACAACCCTGTGACAGGTTGATGATCAGCCTGGCGTCACATGGACGCGCATCAGAGTGAGTAACTAAGAGATCCTAGCATGTTCATAAGACTGTGGGGGCTGTGTTATTATTATTATTATTATTATTATTATTATTATTATTATCATTACTATTATTATTATTATTATTAGTATTATTACTATTCTAAAAAAATGAAACTATGTCAAAACAATGTTTTTCTTTCCACCTGTAAAATCATGTAAATGTTTAGTTCACTATACAATAGCTCTATTTTTCACGAAGCATCGTTGCTATGTAGACCGGGCGGGGCGTGGTTCTCATCGTCAAATAACATTATTCTCTTTTTACTTTTTATGGGGGATGTGTAACATTTAAATGTTTGTTTAACCTTGACTGGATTTTACAAAGATAAAAAGAGAGTGGGGGTGTGGGTGGGAGGGGCTAAAAAAAGCTGTTTTGTTTCCTGCATAACATTTGTTGCATCGAGTATATTCATGTGGATGTTTTTAAATGGCCGTGTTTAGTTGTATCGACTGATATTTACAGTGTAAGAGTAAAGAGTCACTTTTTTTGTTTTTTGGTTTCCACATTTGACACCAGATGATACCAAAGTCTGTGGAGACTTTCCGGCCCAAGCAACCGGGCCAACTTAGATTTACTGTTATACAGTATAACTGTCATCCAAGCTATCAACAGTTCAATGATAGATGTCTGTATATACTGTAGCGTAGTTTGTTGCACAGTTAGTCACAATAATGAATTATGCACATATAACGTTGTCCTACTCCTACACTTTGACAATAAACACCAGTTGCTGTGTTTTACTGGGTTTTCAACGTTTGCTGGTTTTTTATGTGTGTATCTCTGTAACCAAGCAATACAGCTACATTCAACATGTATATGTATTAGGGGGAATATAATCCACTGATGAATTGATTCTGAAAATAATGGTTAGTAGATATGTTTGTTGAAATGAGCAGGTATAACGTCTTTGAATGTTCTACCTCAGATTTGTGGTCATTTTACTTCATTATTATTGGTATTTTGATTTGTGGTAAAACTTAAAGTCTCTGAAGTGTCACTTCAATATCTGCCACTGGAAGGAATATCAAAATAAGACAATCAATGTGAGTTGTTTCTAGCATTTCTAAATGACAGTCCATTTTCAGCCCTATTTATTAAGTGTTGTGTCCATAAAGACTAAAATCCATATTTAACTCGTTCATCGGGAGCAAAATGAAATCTTTAAGTATCTGACAGTGATTGGAATCATTTAAAAATATCCACATATGACATTTGTGTGTTTAAGATGAGAAAATGTGCTTAAACATGACTTGACTGCATCAGTGTTGATAATAGGCTGTCAACAGTGTAAAGGTCAGAGGTCAAACACAGACACACAGGTCTGTGCTGCAAGAAAATAGTCACAACAAAGATGTAGCCATGGCAACGATAAAGTAACAAGGGCTTCATTATTTCTATGGTCCATTAAAGTAAAAGAAAAAATAAAGAAATGACAACGTCCACCTCAAATCTATCGTTTTACCCACAAAACAAATCCTGAAAATCTCCACATTTAGTTTAAGAATCAGTGTTATTATATACAGTGTTGTTAGTGGGTTATCAAATGAATGAATTATTGCAGCCCCAATAATAAGTAGTAATAGCAGTCAAATCGCAGATTGAGCTTTTTAATCATCAGAGAAAATGGTAAACAATGAATTGATTATAGTTGGAGTCATTTTCATGTTTTCCACTAGATTATATTAGATTATAACGATCGATAGATCAACTTTATTGATCCCAAAATTGAGAAATGATTGTGTTACAGCAGCAAGAACTATTACAACAACTATAAAAAAAAAAGGAGACAAAAGCAAAATATGCATCAAAAAATAAGATGTTAAAAGAACGATAGAACGACTCTGTTAATATCTGCAGCTCTGGTTTCAGTTTTGTGTCCTGCAGCCACAGATGCAGCAGCGACTCGGCCTCCGTTTGTTTAGAGGGCCGGCCTATGCAAACAATCACAGCTGCTGCCCCTCCCCCTCTTCTCTCCCCCCCATCCCTGATGACCACTGCTCAGGTCTGTTGCAGCTCTGACTCTCTTCCTTATATTTCTCACTCTCTCACTCTCTCTATCTCTGACATGAAGAACTTAACCTCTCTGTGACCTTGGAGTTTCATGAGGGTGAACACACACACACACACACACACACACACACACACACGTCCAACACGGCTGTTGTGCTTCATCCAGTGAAACTCCCTCCTCTCAGCTCTTCCTCTCCTCTCATACTCTGCACACAACACTAGATGGTGCCCTGTTCATAGTGATACTGACCTGTTGCTGCCCAGTGTGACCTGCTCGTGTTGACTGACTGACAGACAGGCAGGCAGACAGACAGACAGACAGACAGACAGACAGTGGTGCAGCAGCAGAAACAGCAGCATGGTGTATTCATGGAAACAGAGTGAAATACTCTCACATGTGCAGTGACTGCAGTGGTGTGAGAAACCATGCTCTCTTTGCACTGACACATGTATGAGGACATGATGATGATGATGATGATGATGTACATTATCTCTCTCATTATATCAGTTCTTAACGATCAACAGGGGGCAGAGTTTGATCTCCCGTAATTTGAGGTGAAATTTTTAATGAAAAAGTGAAATCAGGAGGAAAAAACTCTCTGATGTCATCAGATCTGTTTTCTACATTTCTACCGTGTGTGTGTGTGTGTGTGTGTGTGTGTTCCAGGTATTACTCGCGTTGTGGGGACCTAAATCACAGTCACAGTATGGGGACACAAATCAAGTCCCCGTAATGTAAATGACTACATTTTAAGGTGAAGACATGTTTTAATAGGGCTGGGACTTTATCGCGTTAATTACGATTAATCAATTACAGACAAATTAACGCGATATAAAAAATAATGCACTCAACAGCGCGGAACGTTGCTCATTGCACGTGTTCCCGGCCGAAATACCGACGCACAGGACACAACACGAGAGGAATGGACATCAGTGAGAAGCATGATGACATTTTAGTTTTACAATTCTACCGGAAACATGAATAAAAGTGTCACCGGAGCACTTCAGCCTCGCGCAGCTGTGTATGTGTGTGCGTGTGTGTGCGTGTGCGCGCGTGAGCAGCAGTGTCGACAAGATGACGCGGTTCAGAGTGAACATGAGTGAGTCTATATTATAATAACAATAATAATAATAATAATGATGATGACGTAATAATATATGAACTGAACAACGCATTACGTCTATTACACTTTATATAACAGTCACTGGCGAAAACAAGCAGGATGTTGTTGTTTAAGCTCATTTATGTGTCATTGATTAATTGACAAAATCCATTTAAATTGAAAAATGTTGCTTCTTGTGTCAAATATTGATACGCGATCAATCGTGATGAATGAATTGCAAAGCCTCTAATTAATTAATTAGATTCATTTTTTAATGAGTCCCACCACTAGTTTTAAGATTAGGCCGAGGTTAAGGTTGGGTTAAGGGTTGGGATTAGACCACTAGTTATGATGGTTAAGGTTAGAGTAACTCTCCAGGAAATGAATGTAAGTCACTGGTACGTGAATCTTTGTGAGGGACAAACACGTCTGGTCCTCTTTTTGGGGGTTAAGGACTGTTTTTTTTTGGGGTTAGAGTTAGAACTGATTTCAAGTTAAGAGTTAAGTATTATATTAAGTACACCTTAAAATCCACTGCTTAGCATCTTATCTATCTTATTGTATATAGTGTATTTTATAGTTTGGCTCATTGTGTATTGCAATGTCTTTCATTTCATTTCATTTTTAAATTTCATTTTCATTGCATTGTATTTTATTTTGACTTATTTTGACTTATTTTGACATATTTTTGACTTATTTGTACCGCTGCTACAATGACCCAATTTCCCCTCAGGGATAAATAAAGTTATCTATCCATCTATCTATCTACCCATCTTTCTATCTATCTATCGATCTATCCACCCACCCATCTATCCATCCATTAAGTAAGTGTGGGGATGCATTATGTGTGAGTGTCCTCAGTCAGAAGCTGTGTGAGACACTGTGTGAGACACTGTGTGAGACACTGTGTGAGACATATTTAGGATCAGGACCAGTCGTCCTCGTAGGTCCCGGCTTTGAGACTCTGGTTAAAGACAGCATTACAATAAGAAGTGAGTTAGCGTTAAGTTTCAGGTTAGTTACTAACTGGTAATGGTTAAGGTTAGTTTGTGTGTGTGTGTGTGTGTGGAGAGGGTTTGGAATACAATATGTGTGTGTGTGTGTTTGTTTGCTGTGGGATTTGTGTGACGAGGGCTTATTGTGTGTGCGTGTATGATTATGTGTGTGTGGGTGTGTATTCAAGCATGTGTCTGAGCCCATTTATATGTGTGTGCATGCATGTGTGTGTGTGCATGCATGTGTAATGACTGGGGGGGAGGGGTGGTGGAGAAGAAGAAGAAGAAGAAGAGTGTGCATTCATGCCCGCGTGTGTGTGCATGCTTGCGTGCAGTGGCTTGTGTGCATATAAACGCTATATGCATCTATTATGAGTTCTATGTATGTGTGTGTGTGTGTGTGTGTGTGTGTGTGACAGGCAGTGAGTGGAAGTGAATGTGTATCCACACGTGTACATCTATGTGTGTGGGTTGTACGTCACTGTTGTGCGAGGATGTCTGTGTGTGTCTGTCTGTGTGTGTGTGTGTGTGTCAGTCCTTATTTGTTGTTCTGTATGCATGAGTCTAGAAGTGTACATCGTCCTCACTATTTAGTGAAATGTTCGTGTCAGCAGACTGAGTTCTATGATGCAGGTATTCACTAGTGACTGTGTGTGTGTGTGTGTGTGTGTGTTCTTGTATTTACCTCTTTCTGGCATACACACTAACCTTGGAACTGGTTAAGTTTAGGGTTAAAATTGGAATTGTGGTCAGGTTAAGGTTAGGGTTAGACATTAACTGGTTATGGTTCAGGTTATTGATCGGCTGTCTAAATGAATAGAAGTCAGTCCTAAGAAGTACAGCTACACAAACCCCTGTGTGTGTGTGTGTGTGTGTGTGTGTGTGTGTATGTACATACATATATAAATGTGTGTGTGTATATGTACATACATATATAAATGTGTGTGTGTGTGTATATATGTACATACATATATAAGTGTGTGTGTGTGTATATGTACATACATATATGTGTGAGTGTGTATATATGTACATACATATATAAATGTGTGTGTGTATATATGTACATACTGTACATATATAAATGTGTGTGTGTGTATATATGTACATACATATATACATGTGTGTGTATATATGTACATACATATATAAATGTGTGTGTGTATATATGTACATACATATATAAGTGTGTGAGTGTGTATATATGTACATACATATATAAATGTGTGTGTGTATATATGTACATACTGTACATATATAAATGTGTGTGTGTGTATATATGTACATACATATATAAATGTGTGTGTATATATGTACATATATAAATGTGTGTGTGTGTATATATACGTACATACATATATAAATGTGTGTGTGTGTATATATGTACATACATATATAATGTGTGTATATATGTACATATATAAATGTGTGTGTGTGTATATATGTACATACATATATAAATGTGTGTGTATATATACGTACATACATATATAAGTGTGTGTGTGTGTGTGTATATATGTAC
Organism: Solea senegalensis; assembly: GCF_019176455.1. Lineage (NCBI taxonomy): Eukaryota > Metazoa > Chordata > Actinopteri > Pleuronectiformes > Soleidae > Solea > Solea senegalensis. The sequence continues at coordinate 29,981 of NW_025321153.1, read as the reverse complement.
ATACATATATAAATGTGTGTGTATATACGTACATACATATATAAGTGTGTGAGTGTATATATGTACATACATATATAAATGTGTGTGTGTGTGTGTATATATGTACATACATATATAAATGTGTGAGTGTATATATGTACATACATATATAAATGTGTGTGTATATATACGTACATACATATATAAATGTGTGTGTGTCTGCCTCTACATGTCACATTATCATTACATCCTTTTTATGCGTTATATTAACGTCATTACTGTGTTCATTACTGTGAACTTTGCACTTTGCACTGTTACTCACTTCTGCCCAGTCATACTGCTCTTTACTGCTCTTTCTGTAGTGCTCTTTTTCATCTTTAATAACATTTATATACTGTGTATATATACGTTTACTGTTCACTTTAGAAAATTTTGTATGCTTGTTATGCGCCAATGACACCAGAACAAATTCCTTGTATGTGCAAATCGTACTTGGCAATAAAGCTCTTCTGATTCTGATTCTGATTCTGATATATATACGTACATACATATATAAATGTGTGTGTGTGTGTGTATATATACGTACATACATATATAAATGTGTGTGTGTGTGTGTGTATATATGTACATTCATATATAAATGTGTGAGTATATATGTACATACATATATAAATGTGTGTGTATATATATACATACATATATAAATGTGTGTGTGTGTGTGTGTATATATGTACATTCATATATAAATGTGTGAGTGTATATATGTACATACATATATAAATGTGTGTGTGTGTATATATACGCACATACATATATAAATGTGTGTGTGTGTGTGTGTATATATGTACATTCATATATAAATGTGAGTGTATATATGTACATACATATATAAATGTGTGTGTATATATATGTATATAAATGTGTGTGTGTATATATGTACATTCATATATAAATGTGTGAGTGTATATATGTACATACATATATAAATGTGTGTGTGTGTATATATACGTACATACATATATAAGTGTGTGTGTGTGTGTGTGTGTACAGTGAACACCCGGTTTCCATTAGCCTGGCCGGTGTGGTTCCCTCAGCCAGACCACGAACCTCCTGTCTCCACTCTGGCTCCACCCAGCGCTGCCACAGGCTTCCCAGAAAAGAACAGCGTCTAATTAAAAACTTTAATTACATTCATCTCATCTCTGTCTCTTTCAGTTGAATAAAACAAGTGTATACAAACAGTTCCATGTGATAAATGGGCATGAAAAGCAGAGCCAGCAGTTTTTCTGTTGTTATTGGGTTTTTTTTTTAACCCCTGAGCAGAATGGCTTTTAATCAGAGTTGTTGACATTCATGAGCCAGAGAGTCTCCTGTGATGTTGTCCTCCACTTGAGCACCATCTGGAATGTCTTTGACTCTTAAGGACTTCATGATCATCGTGCCTCTGATTTCTTATGTCCTTGTTCTGATCTCTAAGCATCTTAAAAAACATAGATCATCCACATATGTATGGATGGATTATTAGACAACAGGCCCTTCAGGCTCCGCCCTGTTACACAGCACCACCATTTCATCCAACAATGCATTTCATTTGTCTCTTTAGTTTAGAGACAGCTTTTTTTTGCCTTTTTGGTCATTTCTGCATCTTTTTGTGGTTATTTTGCATCGTCACTGTCGTCACTGTCGTCACTGTCTTTGCAGCCGCTTTGTGTTTCTTTGTTTTTCGCTTTTTCACATTCTTTCATATCTCTGTTGGTTGTGTGTCAATTTATAGTCATTCTTTTTCTCATTGTTGCATATTTGTGCTGCTTTGTCGTGGTTTAGCATCTGTTTGAGGCCCCTCTCTGTGTTTTTCTATTCATTGTGTGCCTTGTTGTTGTGTTGTGTTGTCTATTGCATTGCTTGTTTGTTATCGTCTTGCATCACAGAGGTCATTTGTCTCTGTGATACGTATTTTGTGGTAGTTTTCCAGGCTCTTTTTAGTCATTTTATTTAGTTATGTTTTGTTGTTTGTCTGTGCTGCTTAATGGGCTTGTGTTCATTTGTTCACTGTCCCGTGTGTTTTGTGTCTCTTGTGTTGTTGAAGATGTGTGTTTTTTTGTTGTATTGTGTCTGTAGATGTGAATCAGAATCAGTGTCACTTCCAAACACACATTTAACATACGTGGATATGAAATGCTGTGTCTGTGCAGATCGACATGAAGAACACATTGTAGTTCTGTGGTCTCTTTGTAGTTGTTGTTTGTCTTATTATGGTTGTTTTGTGTCTCTGCAGATGTTCTTGTCTCTCTGTAGATGTTCTTGTCTCTATAGATGTTCTTGTCTCTGTAGATATTTATGTCTCTGTAGATGTTCTTGTCTCTGCAAATGTTCTTGTCTCTGTAGATGTTCTTGTCTCTGCAAATGTTCTTGTCTCTGTAGAGATGTTCTTGTCTCTGTAGATGTTTGTGTCTCTGTAGATGTTCTTGTCTCTCTGTAGATGTTCTTGTCTCTCTAGATGTTCTTGTCTCTGTAGTGTCTCTGTAGATGTTCTTGTCTCTCTGTAGATGTTCTTGTCTCTGCAGATGTTCTTGTCTCTCTGTAGATGTTCTTGTCTCTGTAGATGTTTGTGTCTCTGTAGATGTTCTTGTCTCTCTATAGATGTTCTTGTCTCTGTAGATGTTTTGTCTCTGCAGATGTTCTTGTCTCTGTAGATGTTTTTGTCTCTGTAGATGTTCTTCTCTCTGTAGATGTTCTTGTCTCTGTAGATGTTCTTGTCTCTGTAGATGTTTTTGTCTCTGTAGATGTCTCTGTCTCTCTGTAGATGTTCTTGTCTCTGTAGATGCTTTGTTCTTTTGTGTAGATGTTTTTGTCTCTGCTGTCTGATGTTTTGTATGTCTGTGTCTCTGCAGATGTTTTTGTCTCTATATATGTCTGTGTCTCTGTAGATGTTCTTGTCTCTGTCTCTGTAGATGTCTGTGTCTGTCTCTGTGATGTTCTTGTTTGTTCTCTTAGATGTTTGTTTCTCTGTAGATGTTCTTGTCTCTGCAGATGTTTTTGTCTCTGTAGATATTTGTGTCTCTGTAGATGTATGTGTCTCTGCAGATGTTCTTGTCTCTGCAGATGTTTTTGTCTCTGTAGATGTTTGTGTCTCTGTAGATGTTTTTGTCTCTGCAGATGTTTGTGTCTCTGTAGATGTCTGTGTCTCTGCAGATGTTCTTGTCTCTGTAGATGTTCTTGTCTCTGCAGATGTTGTGTCTTGTTATGGTTGTTAAGTCATTGTTGTGTTTTGTTGTTCTGTTTCTCTATGTGTCACCTTTTCTTTGCAGTGACTCTGCATGTGTTTTAGCTTTACATATCTTTGAGACAAATCATTTTGTGTCGATCTCCAGTGGTTGTGTGTCTCTTTGTGGTAAATTTGAAGTCTTTGTAGTATTTCTCTGTCGTTTGTGTGTCATGTGCACGGTGTGAGTTGTGTCAGCTCGCTGTGTGTGGACGTACATCAGGGCCTTCAGGAGCGTCTTTAAGGAGTTTCAGGGAGTTCGGGGAGTTTCTCTCATCACCTTGAACACAGGAGCTTCTTATCAGAGCCCATAGCAGCAGGTTTATTAACTGTGACCTAGTGCGTCCTCACACAAGACCCGTCTTTGTTGAAGTGGAAGACGCTGACCTGCAGAGTCAGACTGGCGTATGTGGGTTATCGGTTCATCTCCTAAGGTCTTGGAGAGCCAGGTTGGATCACTGCGATCTGCCCGCAGGAGTCATTATTCAAGGCGGGACCAGATGTTCCAGCTGAGAGATTATCATCACATCACTCCTCAGTAAGGAGTCCAGGCCCGTTTACCATTCTGGTGCTCGACTCCTCTTATCTCCCCATCTTTGCCACCTGTCCTTTATCCTCTACCGCTCTTTTAACTTCTTCCTGTTGCCTGTCTCTCTCTCTCCTCAGTCTTTCCTAACACTAACATTTCTTCTGTTCCTTTTCCTTCTCATTTATTATCCTCCTCCACCTTCCACTATACTTTCCTTTGTTTTCCTTCTTTGCCCCAGTCTTTTCCTTTTGTCAACCCATGCCTTGTTTTCTCCACACTCCTTTCCTTTCCTTTCCTTTCCTTTCCTTTCCTTTCCTTTCCTTTCCTTTCCTCACTTCTCCTTCTGAAATATCTTCTCCTCTCCTCTATCATCTCTCGATTTTCTAATGTTTTCTAACATTTTCCTTTACATTACATATATTTTCCTTTTCCTCTCTCAGTCTTCTCTTAAATGTTTGTATTGTGTCTCATCTGTCATCTCCATCTTTGCTTGCCCCTATTTCCTTTCCTTTCCATCCTTTCCTTTCTGCAAAGGATGCCTTTAAGACTCCTGACGGGGAATTTAAATATTAGACATTTTCAATTCCCTAAATCTCGTGCAACTTATCAATTCACCTACAAGACTGAATCCTAAAACACAAGATGAATCTGCTTGACCTAATTCAAACTAACAGTTACGATGCTCTATGTCCCTGGGGTTTTTACAGATCTTGGGGAAAAAACATATTTTCCCATGATGCACCTTGGACATGGAAGTGCATTCACAGAGCCCAAATTAGTTTCACTCGTATCTCAGCAAATTTAAGAGAATCATGAAGAATGTGGTGAGTCTGAAGATGTTTTTTTAAATGTATTTTATGTTGTTATTGATCTTTGATTGACATTTTTAATCTCAATGTAACTTTCTGCTCAAATAAAAGTAAAATAAAATAAGTAGATTTTTCCTCATTTCACCTCCTCGCTCCATCTCTTCTCCTCTTTCCTCTTCCTCGGCTCTGCCCTCTCTTCCTCACGTTATCGGACAAACAAATTATCATTGAAGAAACATTATAACATATCTGATTAAAATAGGTGTTCCACCTCTTGTCAGTAGGGGGGACTAAAGCACCCTCAGCAGCCCACTTCCTGCTCGCCTATGTCGCATCTGATTCAGCTAAATTGTCTAGACTGTGTTAGAGATGTGCATTGAGAAGTCAACAGGAACTTCCTCATGAGTGAGTTGACTTTGCATCATTTACAATCTGGGTACAACAGAAGTGTGAATGCCAGACCTGAAAACAATGCTTGTAAAAGAAGCGCAGATGCTTCCTGTGTTGACTGAATGGCACCGATGTCAAAACCTGAGCACTCTAAGATGTACGATCGTGAGAATGAATACAATGAGCTGACACAACTTGTTTCCCATGAAAAGGGGGAACCGTCAAATGTGGGGTTTAAGAGAAACCGGCTCCTGCACAGGCAGAATTGTTCGGAGATTCGGCAAAAACATTCTCCCGAGATGCTGCAGCGCTCAGTCTGATGCTTGACTTAACCAAATAAAATCCCTTTTGTTCGGTACGAGTCTTGTGTCAGAGCGGTTCTTTCTACACCATCAACTCATCACCTATCATTGGAAGCCTGACAAAAACGACACATACCAGACCCAGCACCATGGACGGGCTTTGGGGGCCGTGCCCCGCCCACAGAGTCAACCGTGTCCGCCCTGGACTGAAACCTGTTCATTTTATCTGGGTTTTGTTTTTTATCTTGGAGTGGCCAAATCTCTGTAAGACACCGCAATGCATTCTGGGATACCCGTGCCACTTTGGTAGCCTCTGAAATGAAGCCATTCATTCATTATTTCCCCGTTACATAGTTAGAACAAACATATTCAACAAAAACTCTACAACTCTCCAGTGTGAGGTTGTCGATAGAGAAATGTACTATTGTATTTTGTTTGTTAGATTTTAGAAAGCGCTGTAGGAGTGTTCACAGAGCTGCTGTTCAGCCTGAAGCAAATAAAACGTAGGTCCAAATAGTGTGCCGTGCCCCCCCCCCAATCTGTTTCTGTCCCCTACCAGTGATGCAAGAATGAACTAAGAACATTTCAGTGTTTGAACATGTAGAATTTCAATGATCTACAGTAAACTGTGTAGATTTGCACCTGGCTCAACAAATACCATCACTACACGCACATACAGTAAATACGCGTGGTTTTACTTGAGAGTTACACTTGAAATGTATCTCATCAACACTCAGAATTAATCTCTAGGTGGAAATAAACGTAAGTTTCACTTTAATTCCCTCCCAGAATATTTTTTTCTCTTTCAAAGAACAACTTACTATGCAATGTATTTCAAGAGAAACTGAAAACAAAGTGACATGGGATAGGATTTGAGTGATTGGCCCTGTGACCTCACTGTGCACCCTGTCATAAGCGATTGTGTAGAAAACCTTGATTTACTTGCATGACATAGGAAATTATACAAATAACATTTTACTTTAAAAGCTTCTGGGAAAAGTCATCTCCATTCTCAGCGCTGTAATCATTACCAGACTAAACTGAGGGTAAAGACGGCCCATTTTCATGTCTTTTTCCACCTACTGGATTATGATCCCCTCTATGTTATTGTGCAGCTACACACATGCTCTCTACTTGAAATTGAAATGTGTCTCTTGGTTGTTGATGCTCACATCAGCCTGGACAACCACGCACACAAAGGCCTGCTAAAGCAGAGTCGGGGGTCAGGAACAGAGAGCCTCGCTGTCCTCTTTGCTCAGCAGGTGATCAAATATCAATTATCAGCTGTTGTTATCTCAGTCTGCGTCTCCAGGCAAGAGAAACCCAACTATCAGTGGGGTTTTTTTGTTTGGCCTCACTGAGTCTTGTATGTGTCTGTGCCGGGATGGAGGGATGGAGGAGGAACTTTGATGTCAGTCTGGTTCTCTGGATGGGGCCTCTGTTTTCTCCTGCCAGAAACTCAGACCACAGGACCACCACTGGGCGATGCACCGGGTCAAGGACAGAGGGAGTCCTCGAAAAATATTGACTCATTTCGAGACACTGTGTTACCTGGCTTTGGCTCTGTTTCTTTTGCATAGAACTTTAACTTTCAACAGAATAAATAAATAAAAATTACCCTGGAACAATAATTAGCAAATGAGACATGTTCAGATATGAACTCTTGAAAATTGGGTATGCACATTTCATGGAGTTGAGTACACTTGCCCACTCACTGTCTCTGGAGTCGTTCGACAGGAAGTCGTTCATGCTTTCTTCTGACATTAAAGTGAAGAGTGAACACTGACGTTCTCACGTACAGCTTCTCAGAAGAATTTCAAAAAACGTGAACATAGAACGTTGGTAAATGTCTGAAAGCAACTTTGCTGAGCTTTAAAGATGCTATTGGTATCAATCAATATTGGCTTGTAAATGTATTATCTGATATCTTTTAAACACACAGTATGTTATTGAACTTCAGCAGAGACTAATGTCATGTTTCCGCCATTGGTACAGTTCAGTTTGGTGCAGTATGTTAAGGTCTGGAATGGTAAAGGCTTGTGTTTTGACTGAGAGCTAGGGCTGAAAATCAATATCCCGATATTTTGCCAATAACGATTGTCAATATGCTGCAATCCTCAAAAATGTGTTTGTAAAAGCATCGGAGGCCTGTTGAACCAATTTGCTCTTGTTAATGTCATATTACAGGTTTATTACATTATTTATTAACTTTACTTTATAAAATATTGCACAGCGACTACAAGGCATTAAATAACTCAGCATCACAAATGTCATTGAAATTGGAACAACATGAATCAGGAGATGAAACTGCTTACTTACTTATTGCTATGAAAGTGTCTGTTGTCGAGCCTTCACACGTGACTGTAGCTGTAGCATCCATCAACACTGGAGGCCTTGCATCAACAAAAACACCACAAGTGGTCAACAGCACCGTAGCCAAAGGTTCTGAACTCGCTCAACATCATGTCATGTGACGGTTCAGCAGTTATTCAATCAGACCAATGCTGTGGCTGGAGTTCTCACATGAATTCTCATAGTTTTCCAGCTAGTGGCTTCCAGTAGAACAAAGCAGTTAGAAGTTGTTTTGCTCACATACCTCCTGAGAAATCTTCCAGTATTGCATTTATCTTGTAGTTGTTTTGAGCGATTTAAAAGGGGACTCACATTTACACATCACTTTAATGCTTGATCGTGGGTAGAGTTGATGCTTGTGCTAGAGGACTAGATGAAAAATGTGTCAGTTCACTGTGAACTTTAAATCCACAGAAATCAAGCAACATACGACTGAATATACCTGATCCTTACAATACCCTCATGATGTATGAAAACAGCCAGAGTGGCTATTATTCCACATCTTCAACTTCAAACAATAAAAACATGTCAAATACACACAATATTTAAGCTAATTAGCGTTTGAGTCATAACAAAGCTGAAGTTGAACGTTGTAAGTTCCCTTAAGTTTGCCCTTAACCGGGAAGCTGTGATACTGGATACAAACTTCAGCATCATGAATAATTGACCACTTTGTAGCAAGAGTTGCTAAATTGATGTCTGCCATTTTCCCCGCTCTTGTCAAAAGTTCTGACATTTTTGTGAAAACAATGACGCATTGGGCAACATTACCAACGTTGGCATTTTGTCATTTGAGGCCTCCACCGTGTCTTCACACTTCTCACATGAAGAGAAAACATGGACTTGCAATATTCCCACAGTCAAACATGTCTTAACAAGCTACGGGCTCCAGTTGAAAACAAATAAAAATGAAAGCACTGTTTTTACATTTGAGTGTGGGGTCAAGTGGGGGTCACATAGCTCAAGTGCCTAAAATCCAACCTGCTGCCATAAACAGCTTCTCGACAGAGGGCTGGCGGCCCACATTCAGACGGCCCTCAATCCCCTCAAGCCCTGCACTTTCTGTTTTGCCACAAAATGGACACAGTGTGCTGGGAACAGGTGGAACATTGATGATGATGACGCCAGTGATGAAGGGATACCATGTGCTCAAAAGTAGGGACTATATTTTTCCTGCAAAAAATGACCAAAAAATGTGAGAAGCAGAGGAAGAGGAGCCTGACTCAACATGGGAGTGGAGCATGTGAATGTAAACAGGATATGACACTGACTCTAATTCTATACACACACTCACTTAGCAGATGCCTTTCCCTGCACTGTGTACACACACACACACACCTATGGCACGACCCCGTTGCCTGTGAGGCGCTCTTTCTGAAGGCTTAAAGAAACACTCGGTGAATAATTCACTACCAACATAAAGTTGATGTGAGGGTAAGTGCCAGAAAGTGGAGGTGAGTGTTGAATGAACGTGGACACACACACACACACACAATGTTCAACATGTGCATAGGTGTGGGGCAACAGCTGTAATATCTGAGACACTTTTCAACATGAACACATGATCTCATGAGTTGTATGCATCATGTCATGGACACTAAAGGATCACGGATGTGATTGATTGACTCCACTGTTCAGATGCTGAAGAAAAATGCCCTAAATCAGTAATCTGTACAAACGTCACAGTGTGAACTAGTTAATTATAACATGTTTGATTACAAAAGGCAGAAATCGATTTGTATTTGAAAAATATTGAAAAGGTACAAAACTGAAAATGAAATTTTTTCTTTATTATCCACAGATGGATCAGAGGACTTCATGTGTGCATAAGTCATGGCATTTGAGAGGTTTCTTGAATGCATCTTGAAGCTGCGCCCCATAGCTGAACATACTGCAAAACCTGCATTACATCACTTGCTCTCATGTGCTGGCGTTTAGAATATTTTCAATAATCAACCCCATAAAATATTGCAATAGCATTTTTGCTACTATGCTTTTGCTAATATATGTATGTATTACTTGTATAACAGCAGGTTTACAGGTTGTGGGTGTATGTGTTCTACCTTGTGTCTCGTGTGTCTTGTGTTTGTCTCTTTATCTGTGAGCAAACGTCTTTCTGTGAATGTGAGGATAACTTGGCTCCAAATTTCCAGTGGAAATGTCCACCATTTTGTTTGTGCTTGTGCTTTTTGAGTTAGCTTTAGCTTAGGCTTAACAGACATTTAGTAGAGTGGTGTGTGTGTCCGAGTGTACTGTTTCTGTCATAAACACTGACCTTGTCAGGACCAGTGGTCCTCATGAAGACCAAAACCTGGTCGGCAGGAGGTCTTTGTTTGTTTTCTTTGTTTGGTCTTTGTGAACAGACATGATGTAACGTTATTTGTATGCTATGTTCTTCATCTAACAACAGGCTCTGTCAAGCAATACTATCAGACCTGAATGAGGGAGCATTTGTGTGGTCCAAGAAACATTTATCCTGTCAATGTGAGCCTGTTTTCTCCCATCTTGCCTTACTAGCACAATGTTGCTGTTGCCTCCACCTGCCTCCACCTGTCTTGATGTAAAACTACTTCTGAGAGAAGCTAAACAGTCAGAAACAGAGAAAGTCATGATAGGCTTAATCAGGATTGTTGAATGTATCTGACATTCGTTTACATTTCAAAGTTGTACACACTACAATTGTAGTAAGCTCTAATGCTAATGATGCTAATAATGCTCATAATGATACTTTTTACAGTTAAACAGTGACAGTTTTTTTCTGAAGCCTGTGATGAGTGACAGTGAGCTGAGGTCCATGAAAATTAACACAAAAATCACAAAACAAACTTTTCCTGCACAGAATTTCCAACCTACACCAACAATTTTTATATAAAAACATTGCTCTGGTTTTTGTAAACGCTGCATGTCCAATATCAAAATGAGGTCATCAATCCTGCACCGGTAAACGTCACAGGTCCACACGCACCGAGCATTTACTCACACATTTTGGCAAAATCCAGGCATTATCTTTATCAAGTAAAGTTCATTATTGGCAGAAAAAAATGATACCGATATGAACAGATAGTACATTATTAGGCTAATATTGGGCCGATATTATCGGACATCCCTAGTAAACACCTCTCACTTCAATAATTACATGTTGTTGATTTTCCAAAAACATTTTCTTTTCTCTGAGGAAAAGATGGCTGCTCTGCTCTGGTTTCCCCACTAATGACCCCATTCCAACAACACCAGGTGTGTGTGTGTGTGTGTGTGTGTGTGTGTCTGAGGTGGTGGGGGATTCACACATGTGGTGTATGGTAGCCTTCAAGGGCAGGCCACATGTTGCTGGAGCTGCTATCTACTTGGCAAAGGTGGTGCTGAGGATGAAACGTGATAGACCATGTTTTTCTGTCCCACACTCTGTAATGGTGGATATGTCATTACTCTCCAAACAGAGAGGAATCTAATGTTGGCCTCACTGGTGTCAGTGGAGTCTGGCTCCCGTGTGTCACGTTGTATGACTGCAGAGTAAGAGAACATGTGGTATTTATGGTATTTGTTGAAATCTTCTCCATGTCATTGAGAGCCACCAGTGAATACAGTTGTCTGGTCGGGCTGAAGAAGTCAATTACATTACATGTCATTAAGCAGACGCTTTTATCCAAAGCAACTTACAATGGAATTGACTACAATCAGCCAGGGGTGGAGTCGAACTTGCGACCATTGTGACCATGATGTCTTTCACACACAGAGTACTGGTCTTAACCACTGAACCACTCCACCCCCAGTTTAAATGGATTTAAACTGAAATCACAGTTTGAAACAATGCAATGTCCAATGTTTTCTTCTATTTTTGTTATATGTTGAATGCCAACCTATAACTAAGTGACAAGGGACCTTGGCCTGCTAGTTCAAGTCCCCACCAAGTCAAGGAGTGGAGTACCTCTGAGCAAGGTACCCAATCCCCATTGTTCATTGTTAATTGGATTGGACAACCTCCAAGTTGAAAGATGACTCGCTGTGCCACTGAGACGCCGTCACCCCATACATACCATAATGTCCAGTGTTTAGTGGTGAAGCTCTAACTAGAGTTCTTGATGGAAGGGGTTGGGATGTATTTTCAGTTGCATTGTTAGTTAAATAATTGTCCATTGTTTAGCCACAGAACGACATTGGAGCAATGGTAATGCTAAGGAAGACACTACTAACTGCGCTAAGTGTGGTAAAGTTTGTCATGTGTAGATATTCTTAATAAGATATTACAGCTTACTTTGAGCTTTAATTAGCAATAACAAGCTAAAACAATGGTGTGTGTGTGTGTGTGTGTGTGTGTGTGTGTGTGTGTAAATACAAGAAATCCTAAGGTATAAATCCTTTACTTACAGTAGTTTAATCAACAAGGGTTAGCAAACATATTCAACATGACAATTTCATTGCTTGTGATCATTTCTTTACTTTCTTAAATGTTGTCATTTGTCAGTTTCATCTAGTTTGTGGCCTGTTTTTCCTCATTTTATGGAACATTACAGTCTGAAAGTGGCTACATTAAAAATATAGTTTTTTAGTAAGGCTGTTTTTGCAGTGTGGCCATACTGCACTGTAAAATAAAATCGTTTAAATGACATACTCCCCGCTGAGGTCATGACATTAGACTGACAGCTAAAATCAGATGTTTTGGAGGAAATATCAGCCAAAATGACAGTCCATCTCTCTATGTGGCTTTGTCAACAGCATAGCTCCTCAGAACAAACACTGTGCGGTAATCATTTTAACAGTCACTGTTCGCTGCCTCGCTGCGAAGACTCCTGCGGGTCAGAAGCCATGGAGCTGTGCAACAGATGCACACGATTAACTCAGGCTACTTCAGATTAGCTGCCTTTTGAAGTTCAAGTTTCTTTTTTGTGACATTTTCTTTTGGAGACCAGCGGTGCCTTGTAATCCGAGACAGAGGGGAGGGTTGGGCAAGCTGGGAGGAAAAGGGTGGGAGGGCGTTGGCGTGGGTGGTCCGTCCCTCACAGTGGAATGCTGAGAGTTGCCTTTGAGCTTGTACAGATTGTTCTGTCGCTCTGAATCTGATTTGGCTATCTGAGCCTAAACCTTGCCACCTGCAAACGTGCCTGTACGACCTTCAAGCTGTCCTGAAACACATCGCTGGATGAATCCGTCAATACTTCACGTTTTAATATTGGCCTTAGTTCTTCTTGCTTGCCAAAATTATTATAAATATTTTTTAATAAAATGTAAAATATAATAACTCACTTTCAGGCTATAATTTTCCATAATGGGAAAACATTCAAGTCAAAAACTAGACAAATTGGCCAAAATGTAGGAATGTTGTAGTTATGTAGTAAGCAGAGTCATTTTGTCACATAAGAAATGTTTTATTTAAATGAATCTTCCTTTACTTGAATAAACTGACATTAGGAATTTATACTTTACAATATCTTGCATTTGCACATGCACCAATCCATCTTCTGTAGTGGATAAACAAACCAGGAGCATTGCTTTATGGAAATGAATGGAACAATTTAAGGGGAATTAAAGATTGAAGCAAACTTGTTCTTTTTAGGCAAAAAACATAAACATGTGTGAATAGATGTATGACTCTTGTACTGTAAAACACTCTGTGGTCATTCAGACTACAGGACCATTTATATAATGAAATAAGAACAAGTGAGAACAATTTTAATGAAAAGTAAAGGAATAAAACTATTGACTTGGTCAGAAAATAAAAGCCATGATTCAATTGCTTGAAACCTTAAAATATCTTTTTATTTGACACATTGTCAGACAAACTATGAGCCTATTCTCACAATTATATATTGCAATTCTATTATTAGGGGAAACAAATTAAACAAAGTATTAAATCACGTCAGTGAAGCATTTAAAGCAAAGTACTTGTTGGTGGTCGTGTCACCTGACTTCATTCTGTGAATGAACCGTGGAAATCGACACATGACAAACGCTCCTGAAATAAAGTTTGACGACAGGTTTTACGCTTCTCCGGTTTCTGTTGACCGTGTAAATCCACGCAGGACTTACAGTGTGTGTGTGTTCATTGGCCTGAGTGGCTTCAAAAGGTGGAACCAATAATAAAGGATTCTTTTATATTTAATGACAATGTTTGCAGAACATGACACAACATCACTAATATCTTTATGATGCTAAATGATGGACTGTACATCAGCATGACATATCTATGCCTAAGCGGGGTTCTTCTGCTCATGCTTGTTTATGACTTTTCACTTTTCACCACAGATCAAAATTGGAATTCTGAGGATGATGCAAAGGTTTTAGGAACCAAACAAACCAAGAAAGAATGCTTATTTGACCTTTATTTAGAAGCTCTGAGCAGGTAATGTTTGCTGACTCAGTAACACTAAGGCAGAGTATTCATGTACACCAATCGGCCAATGTAAGGGTTAGGGTTGGGGTTGGGGTTCAACAGCTGTTCAACATCATTGCACAATATGATGACATTGTACGTTTTTTTGTGAGTAGCTGCTGTGATGCAGTTTATGTTGCTAATGTTGGATAAACTAAACTAAGCAGACTGGTTCAAAAAAACCAACGTACACAACCTAATAAAGTGGTCAGTGTGTTTGTGTATCCTCTCCACAAATTAGGACTGTGCACAAACAATTTGTGAATACATGAAAACCATCCATCCACCCATCTTCTAATGCTTCAACCTCCACCTGAGGGTCACAGTATGTGAACACTATCCACATATAATCTGCAAAGGAGCTAATATTGCATTTTTGAAATGATTTTGGAGAGAGTCACCGTTGAAAGGCTTTGGGACTCATGTCTGCTTTACATTAATCTGATACGGCGCCACACAATGGAAACCAAATGTTTGTCAATTAAGAATGACTTGGTTTCATCCAGGAGAACATGTGTCGCAGAGGTGGCTGGATTCTTTCTTCTCCTGTGTCGTGCAGCAAAGCACACAGTAACACAGTCATTAACATTACTTATACTGTTATATTGTTATAAATATTTACTAACCATTCTTTAATGTTATTCATGTTAATCAAGTTATTCATTCATATATTATTAAAGGATTTGTAAAGCTGCTATTAATGTAAGTAATGAGTGTAATAAGTGACACCCATGACTGCACCAGTGTAGACACAAGTTTTTTTTTTCCTCTAATGCTTGTTAACGTGTTAGTAAAGACGTTCATAAAGTCATTATCTAAAGTGAGTGTGAGTGTCGGTTCAACAGAGCCAAGACCTGCAGCTGTGCTTGAGAGTTCACAGATTACAGATCCCGGTCGCTCGGTGTTATAGTATATCTGAAATAGTTCAGATATTATCTGTTTGCAACGTGCTGCAGAGACAGATAGAGATGGAGTCAGGGAAATGTTTGAAAACCCATTCCCTTACAACTCATCAGCCATAAAGTGATTGAAAGGGTGTGGGCAGGAGATGAGGAGGCGAGGGATGAAGCAGTTTCAGGCTCTGTGGCTAATCCTCAGTGGGTTTCTAATGTCGGAGAGAGATAAACAACACGTTGGCCTGACCATTAATAATCTCACGTTCAAGGTTTTCTTTATCATTGTCTTCTCATGTCATGTCAGGCTGTGTTCAGGTTTTCACTTTGAGGAAATCCCATCTGGACTCATGGCAGTTGGGCAGTGTCAGTTCGCTGAAGTAAAAACCACAAGCTGTTCAACTGAAATGAGATCATTTCCACCAGATGTGAAAGATTATTGTCACAGACATTTTCAAAGAACGCAAATGCAAAGGATGAAAAGGGTTTGAACAATGAGTCTACCTGACACGCTAATGTGATTGGCTCAACTGGTTTGGCTTCATCTTCACAATAAGATATTCAACATTTCTTCTTCCATCTACATGACATGAGCATTTCCAGCATTATGGTCAAAAGAAAGGTCCAAAACACAGACATTCAGACATTTACATAACATGTTCGTTTATGGTAAAAGCTCACAAAGAAAAATAATCATCTCCTGATTTTATGCAGATTGGTTTTTGAAAGTGTGGACTGCAAAAAAACTTGAAGGGGTCACATGCTGGGGTGTCCTGTCCTCACGAGTCAGCTCAACCATTAGGAACCTTGGTGTTCTCTTCGACTGTAATCTAAATTTTAACAAACAAATAGACAATGTTGTTCTGACAGGTTTTTATCATTTGTGCATAGACGCCTCCAGTTATTGCAAAATGTGGCTGCTCGCCTTTTAACGGACTCAACGAGACGGAACCACATCACTCAAATACTTTATTCTCTCCACTGGCTACCTGTGCATTTTAGAATTGATTTGAAACTTTTACTGTTTGTTTTTAAAGCCCTGGCCTCACCCCGGCCTATTTTAACTGTTCCCAAGCACGACAGAGATTTACATTCATCCAACCAGCAACTGCTTGATGCGGCCGGGTCAAGATATTCAGATCTTCAGATTATCACTGACCTGAGCCTCTTTAAATCCAAATTTAAAACATATTTATTCAGAATGGCTTTTAATACCCAGTAGTGTAGTGACAGTTTTTATTATTTTTTTATTATTAGGGCCCGGACACTCACACAGTAGTGCGAGGACCTATTGAAATTCTAAAAAATATTATCATTATTATTATTATTATTATTATTTTTATTCTTTTACTTTGCTTTTTGTTCCGGTGTGTTTTTATTTGGTATTTTCATGCTTTATGATTTTATGTTTCATGAATGTTTTCTTATTATCTGCTTTTAATGCTTTTACATTGTAAAGCACTTTGGTCAACTGTGGGCTATAGAAATAAAGTACATTACAAAATAATAACATCATTAACATAATAAAAAATCAATAGAACACTCAATCACTAACAAATGATCACAAACAAAAGTCTTGATGTTGAACAAAAAAGTGACTAAAGGAACCCAACCATTCAGATTTGATCACTTACAGTTAACAATGCTTTTCCAATTAGCTGTAAAGATCAGATTAGAGAGAAATCTGATTTGCCTTCAGTCAGAACATGGTGTTTGACTCCTCTCTGGTTCTGGATCTGGTGATTACGACTGATGCTGCATTCATCTGGCGATCATTTACTTTTATTATCCATGGTTTGTGCTGCTATGTTCCAGTTTGCTCTCCTGGGGTGTTCCTGTCTTTGGTGTGTATTAACAGATATCTTAAGATGGTTTGTGGCTTGTGGTGAATCCCGGGTTCTTGGAAAGTTCAGCTCGATGTTCCGACAGTGAAGTTACCTACTCGATTAAAGTCAGGGAAAGACTGCGGTCATGGTTAAAAGACGCCAACAATCACTGAAAGTAAGTCACTGTTGCCATAATGTTTGAACTACATTTTATCCTCCGAGGATATATGTATATATATATATATGTATGTATATATATACATACATATATGTGTACAGCAGCAGTGGTGTCAGGGCCAGCAGGGCCTTCTCTGCTGGCCCTGACAATATCAAAAAAGTATTATTTTTAATTATTAATGTTATTTTTAATAATCAAATTAATTTGTGTCTGAACAGACTTTTTCAGTATGTTATGATTATTTCCAGAAAGAATATAGTTATTTTTTGTGAAGCTGAGCTGGATTTTCCTGGATGTCATTAAACGCATCACAGCTCCATGGACCTGCTCTAGTCGTATTGCTGGCCTTTCCTGTTTGGTTCTAACTTTGACTGACGTGTGTCGTCAGCCAATCAAAATGTGATATCATAGTGACAGAACGCCCCAGGCCCAGCAATGTGTCTGGCGCTAGCCCCCAGTGATGTCATCAACGACGTTTGAACCTTTGGCGGGTTTTGAAGTAAGTTGTGATCACTGCATTAACACCACTGATCCATCATGTTTCTCATATCCTTCGTGTGCACTTTTCACAGCGATCGTTTGGAGAAAAGAAGGAAATGATTTCAAGAGGAAGACCTACACCCAAGAGGTACATCATTTACCGTAGTTGGAGTGTTAATGATAAACTGATAATAACTGATAACATATTTTAGAAGTGGTGAGGACAAAAGTGTTGATCATAAATAGTGTCGGGGACGTGTTCCGCCGTGTAGCTGACGCCTATGCTTATGTGGAAGCTTGTTTTTGTGTCATATAGTGGCTTGTGAAATTGCGGTTGCTGACTGACTTAACGGAAGATGTGGTGCTAATGATGCAGTAGCCTATGGATGCGCAGTGGTGTGTGTGTGTGTGCGTGTGTGTGTGTGCGCTATGGCGTGTTTTTTATTTTTTTTTACTGAAGGCCCTGACTGGTCCGCTACTGGTGTAGAGTATATATACACCAGAGACCTAGAAACTGTACCTAACCCATACATACATATGGTTATGTTATGTTGTTAAATGTAGTCAACTTAGTGGCTGTTAGTAGTGTTGTTTAACAGTAGTTGCTGCATTATTGCTTTGCTCTAAATGACTTTTCTTTTCTTTTTTTCCTCTTTCCCTTCTCCAAACTTCAGACTTTAGACTGCTGGTATTCACATACATTTTATTCTTATTTGACGGGATCAGTACATTGAGCCAGCCAATAGGAGTGGAGAAGAAGTCAAATTTTCTCCTAGATCGATCGATTACGCTATGCTGAAACGTGCAGCGTATTTCTGCAAGGTGCTAATTTATTTTAACGTCACCTTTGCTCTTGACTAGTTCCTGTTCGGTGTAACGTCAGGTGTTCTCTGTAGAAGCTTATATAAGGTTATTTAACCTGTGAATGTTCGCGGCGAGTTAATAGTGAGAGTTAACTCGCCGAGAGCATATTCTTTAATCCTAAAGGCTATTAGAGACTTTGATTTTCATCGACTTTCAACAGACCCTTGTAACTTATTTTACTAGTTGCTAAAACTAAGCTAAGCTAAAAACCATGAGTGGAGCGCTGCCATTTATGAGTGTGGCTGATCAGTTAGGAGCTCCATTAAATGCAATTTCACTTGTGCATTTCTAGTAATGTTAGTTGCAGGTCAAGTTAAAGTTGTTCCTGTTTTACTTTCTACATGGCTATAACACATTTATAATAGCTAAAATGTTACGTTAACAAGATGCAGCTGAAAGATTTTGTTTTTCTAACACACACATCCAAACATTATCTTATGTTTTGTCTGTTATTAATTTATAATTATAATTAACTGCCACCATATGAATATGAAAAGTGTTAAGTTAAAGCATTAAATGTTAAGATAGTTCTATCTAAAGAACAAATGGTATGTATTTATACATCTGTATCGATATCGCTTTTCTAGTCTTGATGATTCAAAGCTGCAATTCACTCAGTCATACAGTACATCTATATGCAACACATTTTCTATCACACATCTTTCATAGCCATTCACACTAATAGAACCAGGAACTGAACCCACAACCCTTAAAGATGCTCTACCACCGTCAGCCACCAAACAAGGCTTGTGTTCCATGGCTCCATCAACTCTTTCTGTCACTGCACGGTCCCTCTACTCCACAGTATCACAAAAAAGAATGGGGATTATCTTTTCAATTTACTTGGCGTTTGATGTTATGCAAGCAAGATGGACTTGAGCGCAACCAAATCTGCTTAGTTGGACACCGTGGAATCTGTTCCTAGGACCAGGAAGAGCGTGATCTGACTGGCTTTAAGGCCTAATGTGCTGCAGCTGATCCCTCTAGCTTTCGCGGCCTCATTCCTTCTTTCAATCATAAGATTATAACAGATTCCTAATAGGATACAGACTGTGCACTCCCCCAAGTACGTAAGAAGCCCGTGGGCATCCAAGTCATACTGTTCACATTCAGCTTGCAACAGTCTGAGGAAGACAAAAAATCTGTGACACACAAATATTCACATCCACACACTGTTCTCATCAGGCTGTGGCCGGGAGGAGAGGGAGGCGATGATCTGCACATGTGCTCACAGCTCTGTCATTCAGGAGCACAAAACACTTGGGGAGGACAATTTTGCTGGAAAATGTTCATTTCTAAAGATAAATAACAAGAGAGATTACAAGTCTCTGAGCCAATGACCGGCATCGGGGGGAGATTCCACTGCTTGAGATGTTCACAGCGCTTCCACCCAGTCTTCACCAGACCATCAGCCACGGCCATTCTTGACCTTCTGTTGTTTTCTTGTTTTCAGGGTTTTGCCTCTGCAGCTAACATTACTGCCAGCCTCCACACCAGTAACACTGGAACTCCACTCTGGACTCAGGCTTCAAGAAACACTTGAATGTCAAACACATTCAGTAGTTTGTGTCCAGCTAAAAATGATAAAAGCAAGTTTTAAGCAGAGATTTAAAAGATGGGAGTTTTCCTGTCCTGAATGGTTAGCTCACGCTCTCTCAGCACAAGTGATGTGTAATGATAGACTCAATAAGAAACTGAAGCTAAGGCCTCTCTGGGTTCACCCTCCTTCAAGTCTGACTTATCTAATGTAGACTGACAAGCCAGAGTGTAGCACAGTGCGGTTACACCATTCTACATCAATGACACAGAGCTGTGGAGATACTGTGGGTCTGGCTACATTGTATAAGACAATCCTTCAAACTAAAAGCTTCTGAAACCGTCTTCTCTTGACATAATTCCACAAATGGAACAAACTTGAGTGGTTACACTTCCATCACTCCTCCAGTGAACAACACAACAAACGTCTTGACAGATTTACACTCACCTGCCACTTTTAAAGCCATGTTTCCATCTGGTGGAATGGTTTCCATTAGGAAAAGTAAAACAACCAGCCACTACCGTGACATTTTTCGGTATGGTATGGTAAGGCCAGGGTGGAGCTAGACTGGCTCCACCCATGACAGTCAGCTGATTGACAACAGAAAAATGTCACTCCCTTGCGATAGGTGTAAATATACCTAGTCAAGGCAAACGGCCACAGTTGAGACAAACAGCCACAAACCGAGCAGGGAAAAAAAGAGCTGCTGGACGTCCTCCATTGTTGTCTGTTGTGCTGCGTTCAATGTCATCGTTCATAGTCGTTGCACCGATACGACTTCACGCTGTGTATCAAAGCCCAAAACTGTTCTCAGTAGAAATGCATGCCTGTCCGAGGGCTTTTCCATTCCAAACCGCACCATACTGTACCAAACTAAACGTACCATGATTACGTGATTAGATACACAGGACGTCTAATAAAGCGGCAAGATTTGCATCCTCTGCTGCTGAAGCCCATCTGCTTCAAGATTCACCCTGTTGTGCATTCAGAGATGGTCTTCTGCACACCTCGGAGGTTTTGGCCTTTTAACGTTCTGAAGCACAGGATAATCACAGGATATATTTTCTTTTTCAGATCATTCTCTATAAATCCTAGAGTTTGGCATAAACAACCATTCTACCACATTGTCCTCCACATGAGGGTCGTGGGAATCTGGTGCCTGCCTTTTACTCTATGTCATCTCAGGACAAACAACCCTTCATGCCTACAGTTCATTTAGACTGTCCAGTCAACCCTCTGCATGTTCTAGACCCTCAAAGAACCCACAGGTTGCGTCCAGTTCTGGACCTTCTTGCTGTGAGGCAACAGTGCTAGCCACTACTACACCATGTGGCCCATGTTATGTTCAAAGTCACGTTAATCATCGTTCTTCCTCACTCTGTTTGAACTTGAGGTCATCTTGATCACATGCCTAACTGCATTCATTGAGCTGCTGCCATGTGATTGGCTGATTGGATTGCATTAACAAGCGGCTGAACTACCTAACAAAGAGACATGTGAGTTTATAATTTATGTTGTCACCACATGAGTGCAGTCATTCATACCCACAGCCAGCTTCCCATCCAAATGTAGACTTTAAAGTCAAATCGGAAAATAGAAATAAAATGAAATCCAGCAATGAATATGAATATTAGGAAATAATGGTAAACCACTATAGAGTAAGAGAGTGCAATGAGATGACATAATAGCATGTTTCAAACCTCAAACTAATGAAACCGATATATCAATCATAATGCATGTGATTTATTTTTTTGTTTTTATGTGCTTAAGAAGCTCCAGTCTCCACATTAGTGCACACAAATCAAAATAACTCTGTCATCTCTCCAGTGGCTTTAGGGACAAACAAGTCACATGTTTAATGTGAGTCCTGATTTATGAGTGTTCTTCCATTCATTAATATTTGAATTTTTTTCATTATTATTTGTCTGTTGTGCAGAAATAAACAATTGGATGGAAAATAATTAAGTAAATAAATTAACTTTTGACTTATGTTTGAGCAAGGCCATTCAGAAGTGTTGGTTTGCTGATATGAAGAATCACACTTGGACCGTTTAGTCCATCAGTTCATCACAGCAACTGCGACAGCGTTTCATTTGTTATTGTAATAATAATAATAACTTATAAAGCGTCTTTCACCCCACGATCGCTGTACAAGTAGGAACAGAAAAGAGACACAACGACTAAAACAAACAATCAGGTGGCAAAAACTTGCAGGAACAAGTAGCCATGCACGCGTAAAGGGCGTCGCAAAACCAAAATATCATGACGGAAGTTACGTCATATGATCATGTATTTCTTAAAGTCATGACATGTGCTTATACAAATAAAGCTCTGTGTGTGTGTGTGTGTGTGTGTATGGATGAGAGCACAAAGCTTAATATGAACACTTCACTCAAAGTTTGAATTAAACTGAAAACCTTCAGGTCCAGTGCATAAGAATTAGTGACATCTAATGGTGAGATTCTCGTCTACTTACTTCCCAGACATGTCGGGGAACTATGGTGGCCGTCACACGCCAAACTTCTTCTTCATTTGTAAGCATCATAAGCTGAAACAGTGCAAGATGGCGGCCTTTGCACTACATAGACATGTGCATTCTAAATGTTCACACTAATTCAAACATGCATAGTTTATGTCATTTCTGCCAATGAAGCAGCTGAGGTCACACAACCAAGGTAACGCCCTCGGACAGGAAACAACGCTGTTCACTCTATGTAATATAATATGTTACATATATATATATGAATGTAATCTATACAGTATAATAGTGCCATGGTTCTCAAACTGTGGTGTGTAAACTACCAGTGATACCAAGCTTCTTCTGGTGGTCTACCTGTTGTTTTATAAGGATCAGATACATTCAGTCCGTCAAGTTGTCGATCTCGGTGGATTTAAAGTGCACAGTGACGGATGAATCCAGCATCTATCCCATTCACCCGGCGCTGGATAATTATCAGTATTCGTGTCCTGATGAAGCAGGAAAGCATACATTTGACCTCCAGTCAGCGGGGAAAGTCGTCTCTCAGTCCCTCACACGATTAAAGTGGTTGTTCAGAATGAATCCCATCACATTTGACCTCTTTACTAACTTTCTAATCATGTGTTGGGCAAACATTGGTGGCGCTCCACAGTGACCCATGAAGCCAGCATTTAAAGATGTTTTCACTTCACTCACTCACACACACAGATAAAAAAGAGGGGCAGCAGAGATTAGGTATCACTACAAATGTCTTCAAACACGCCCTCGTGCACAAACCTTTGCATTTGGTGGAGTTGAATTACACACATACAAACAGACGTGCCTGCACATACACTGTGACTGCTGCGAGAGTCTGACACTGCTGAGTGGTTTCATTGTTGATCACAAGGGTCCGTGAAGGAAGGACAGGCTTCCTGTCCGTGATCTTGTTGTCGTGGCGACAGCAGGTTCCAGTCAAACAGATTACTCAAGACCCTTTGATCTTTAAGAAGGAAACCAAAGAGGTTCCTTGAACTGGCAACACTTCTCCACATGAAACAAGCCACGGGCATCGTCGCAGAGTTCTTCTGTCAACAACTTAACATCTGATTCGTTGCAGGAAAACTCTGCAATTTAAACCTTAAACCAGTATCATCATCATCATCATCATCATCATCATCAACATCTAGACATTGTTATAGATGAGAGAGAGATGAACTCATTCCAAGGCAAGACGACATTGTATGTGTATGTGTATATGAGTATCAGTACTTTTCTTATTGTCTGACAGTACAGTTGTGGCTATGTCTTAAATGTGCGTACATTCAAAAGGTGAAGGAGCAGAATTAGAACTATTGTCAAAACTGCTTCTAAAAACACAATTTCAATTTCAGTTAGTAAAGTTGTTCATTGCCCTTTAACTAGGAAATGTAAATGACATTTATATGGCTAATGCACAAAGACACAGAGAGTTGACTGTTTATGAGGAACATGAGGAAAAGTGCATGCAGTGGTGCTGTAAACCTGTAGCTTATGTTAGCTTTAGGATAGTGTACTTAATGATGTCACTTGATTAACTGACTTACTAAGTAACTAACTAACTATTGGTGTTTGATTAACTACAGTATATTGTAAGTCCAAAGTTTATAGAATTCCATATAAATTCTCTATATATCTCTCTCTTCTATTCTCCTCTCTCTCTCTTGCTGTGCGTGTGTGTTTTCTGTCTACAAAAGTCAAGATGCCAAAAAGTGAAATTAAATGTGGTTTTGCTCAACTTGAACTCAGATTTCCTGACACTGAAAAGAAGCGCTACTTCCATAATAGACATTTAATGTGAGACATATTTCATTGTTCCCATAGAGTCTTCGAGTCAGCATCTAATGTAAATTTCACCAAACTGACAAACTTCCTCAACATTAAAGCGATTCTGATTTTAAAAATTCCCTGGCAGCGCGACGACGACCCGATCGCTCACATAACTGCGCTCTGCATTTGTCGTCATCTGCAGTAAACAAAATCAGTGCTGTGTAGTTTTTGTTGCCGGGTCAGATAGCCTTCCAATCAAAATGGCGGGATCACAGAGTGTGCTCACCATGTCCACAATACTTTGGTTTACTGCATAAACAGTTATCTGACACATGAGATAAACAGTTCATGCCGTGTTTACCTCACAGAGAGACGGGGAAACAGGGAGAGAATGTCATGTCATGTAATGTAATGAGTGGAAACACTGACTTTCCCTCTGCTGTAATCCTTCCTCCCTCTGCACACTGCAGACAGAGACGGTAAAACATTGTTATTAAGAGGTGGGATTAATCTTCCTGCCTGTAGCGCTCATTTGTTTTCATGTCCTCTGTGCTGCATCAGAGTCCCCGCTGACAGTGACCTGAGGGGAATTCTTAATGTGTGTCTTTGTGTTTTTGTGGTCGGAGCCAAAGACTGCGCTCCGTAGGCTTTTCCTGCCAGTGTCACATGAGGGTCATAAATCAAAACTATTATGAGGTTTGTGTAATGGTACAGTGCAGGGCGGTTATGGAGAGCCGTGGAGGAGACGGGTTTGATTCGGCTTGTGTGCTGTCATGCTGTCATGTTGTCATGTGTGGTTGCTGGTGGCCCAGTGGTCAGACAGACCGTCCTTCAAACACTGAAAAGCTGCTCTGTCAGCAAATATCCAGACTGCTGAAGTGTCCTCAAGCCACCGACCGGTCATGTACAGCGGCTTTGTTGTTTGCTATAGTCCCGACAATTTATTCTGGTAAATGGGCAAAAGTGAATAAGAACATGTCCTTTCCAAATGTCCATTACAGCTAATGATGGAGTTTGATATTAGAATACTCCACTTTATCATCATCCATCCGCTGACTGGAGGTTGAATTTATGCTTTCCTGCTTCATCTTACCACCTTTTTTTCTGTGAACATCCAGTCGGCCGGCAAAGATGCAGCAAAAAGTAAGGGAATCTGTGCTGGATTCATCCTGTCACTTCAGACAGACTCACTGCAAACCTTAAATCCACGGAGATCGACTGCAATATCGCAAAATATCTCATCCTTGTAATGCAAGTTTGGAAATAGGTGCGGAGGACGTTATTCCACATCTGCAGTATCCTGACATCTTCAACTTTTTGATTAACGTCCCTTCATCTTACTCCAGAAATATACTGAAAGTTTTCAAGAGACAAGCCAGATCTAGGGTTGATGTCAATATTCAATAAACATTACAAATATTCAGTAACATCCAACCGGCCCTACTTTTGGAGCATTTCCAATAACAACATATAGTATTAACTGTACACAATCTACACTACACTCAAATTCTAGCACCACATTCTCACAGAATCACTCCCTTTTTTGCCCATTTTGTTGTATTGTAGCTTTAATTTAGCCACTATTCCACATCAATCAGCAATCAATGACTCTGAATTCTGAATATATATGTGGAAATTATCCAAATGTCTGTATTTAATATGCATGTTGCTGCAGCTACAGCTTCTTTATTGTCATGATTGGCTGAGTCCCACTCTTTGAATGGTTTATTTCAGGCGTCCTGGCTTGTCCAATTCAGATCCGTTATACTGGATGGGAAACATCTGTGAACTTCTGTCTTCAGGTCTCTCAGCAGATGTTCTATAGAGTTTGCACTTTGCCGTTAAGGCTGGGCTTTGGCTGGGTCCACTCACGGACAGTCAGACATCTGTCCCTGCCAAACTCCGATCAATGTGATCTTGGAATCATGCTTTTAATGTCACTTTCATGCCAAAAGGTGAACAGTTTCCCCTTTGCTCTCACATCACAGGCTCGTTGGAGCAGATTTTCTTCAAGAACGTCTCTATATGTGGCTCCAGTCATCCTTGTCCTAGTCTCTCTGTCTCTATTGCTAAAAGAGTCACTGTTCGAATCATGGTTATGTTCTTCTTTTAATTACCTCGGTAAGTTTGACTAGAAAACACAGAGCCCTGATGGTGCCATGCTCAGAATTTTAGAAATGCTCTAATCTAAGCATCTCCGCACTTTTATTGTGAAGGTCAGTCAAAACGTCTGGGATTATGTTGCTTTTTTTGGTCCTGACAATAGTTGTACACAGGTGTGTGACTCACTTTTCCACAGATGGATGTCAGAATGATTTAAAACAATACAATACAAATTTTCTACAACTGAAAATGTGTGACTTTATGTTGTCATTGTGTTTTTATCAAGTGTACACTGATTGAAAATAAATGGTACATTTATTTATCAATAAAAACATTGGAAAAATGTTAAATTCTCAACTCAAATTTTATTCATAGAGCACATTTAAATCAAAGTGCTGTATCGAAACACCTCAAAATAAATTGCAGACATAAAACAACATACTGCATCAAAGCAGCAAACAATAGGAATACAATATTGCACCACTTGCTGCATACAGTACAACACATAATAAAAACACAGGAGTCCAGCTCAACTCATATTAAAGGCCAAGGAGAAAAAGTCAGTTTTTAAGAAGATTTAAATCCCAAGATTTAAAGATCTGCCGCCACAAAAGCTCAGTCACCTCTAGTTTAGTCTAAAGGCTACTTAGACTTTGTGCAAAAGACGTACAGACAGAGCCTTTTTTCCATCATTGTGCACGTCACAGGAGAGTTGCAATGACAGAAGGCTATAAAGGTATTTTAAAATGGCGGAAAGTTTCGAAGAGCGTCTCTGTGAGATGGTGTGGGTGGTTACATCCATCTGTATGACGTTAATGGAAGAGTCATATTCAGTGGTCTTACATTCCAGAGCCGCAAAATCAAGCACAATAAAATAATGTTTGGTGATGCCGGCGCTCGGCACTGTCGTCCGAGGAAGTGTTGCGTAACGTCCGTAGCTACGCAAAAGACACACGGAGGTAGAGGAGTGACAGCGATAACGTTTGGGACGGACGGACTAAAAACATACAAAGATTAAGTATGAATGGAACTTTAGGAACTTGCAGCGACAGCTGGTTAACTGACCTAACCCTAAGTGTGCATGTGCAGCAGTTCAACTAGATACTGAGGTACCAGCACATTTAAGGATTTATCGGAACTAATCTTTTCTGCATGAAGACATTTTGCACATGTAACCATATAGCTACTGACTGGTAGATGCAGTAATCCAACCTTAGCCTTAGCTCGTTCTGTCGTTCTTGTGCTGCAGCCATCACTCCCTCCACAACTGAAAGGAACAAGTTCAGGCATGTTTTCCAAAGTCACTCTGGGTGTGATGGCTAATCTAAAAATGTAATCTTAACCACTGTGGAGGTTAGGCGTAGTGACTGAAGCACAGACATTTTCCAATATACATTTTTTTTTTATTACTCCAGGACATTGTGCAAAGGCTGACATCTAACCTGCTTTACACACAAATCACTGCCTAATATACTGTAGAGGAGCACACAGCAGAACTGTGTCACACAATCAACAAATACTGCATATCACTCAATTAACACGTTAATAGTCAAAAATCTGATAAAACTTAATAATGTTATTTCATTATAAATTTGGCTCAAACACTGGACAATGCAGTTTAAATGGTCACATTTTAAAACTAATAGGGTAAAAGTAAGTGATGTAAAACAAAAGCACATGGACTCCTTTTTTACATTTAGTGTAAATATTCACCATTTGTATTGTGATTCATTTCACATTAAATCATGATCCTGGCTGATTAACAGTTTGAATCTTTTAGTCTGTCGAATTATGACTCATGGTTCCATGAATTTGATTCACATCGTCTTTGTCTTCTTTGTTTTTACAGTGTTTTATGGCATTTGGCATGCATGGTCTTACTGCCCCTGTGGTGTCTTTTCCTTTTTTTTTACTGTTGATCTCAAATCGTAGCCCACTGTAATATCCATGCATGTAATAAAAAGTAAGGTTGTATATATATATATATATATACATATATATATATGTACATATACTGTATATATATACATATATATATATATACATATATATGTATCATCTGGTTCCTCTTGGGCCTGCGGTCACAACACTGCAAGGGTGCCACATCAAAGCTTTTTCTATCCAGCCCGCAAAGAGAAGAGAAGAGAAGAGAAGAGGAGAGGAGAGCAAAGAGAGAGGAAGAAGAAGAAGAAGAGGAGGAGGAAAAAAATCTGGGACAAATTCTGTTTTACACACACACACACAAACACACCCACACACACCACAAATCTGTCTTTGCTCATGGAAAAATCGCAGTGTGCATCAGTAATAGTGTTGCACTGAGGATCCGTCAGTCTCCGTGCCCAGACCACTTCACTCGCACAGATAGTCTGACTTTGGCTCCCACGTTCTTTCCTTTTTTTAAGTTGTAGCAGCTTTGGGCATGAAGGTGTTCAGATCTAGCATCTTTTGTCATTTTCTGATGTAATAGTGTAACATCATTCATTCATTCATTCATTCATTTCCTACTGCACATGACTCCACATGAGGGTTGCATATGGACTGGAACCAATTCAAGCTGACATAGGAGGAACAGTGGGGTCACACCCTTGACAGGTCACCACTCTCACATTCACACCTACAGTCAATTTGGAGTGTCCAATTAACACTCTAAATTGTTTGAGTCAGATTGTGAACCCACCCACACAGGGTGGACACAGGTGGATCAGTGGCAGAGCAAGTCATCTTTGAACAGGAAAGTTCACTAGACACAGCGCATGTTGCTCCTGACTGCTGTGCCGCCAGTGTGTAAATTGGAATACAGACACACACACACACAGGAGAGGAGATCAAATGCTGAGGGCGTGCAATGGATCATTTTGAAATGTGACCTTTTGGCATCACTTAAAGGCGCCATTAAGACAAACATGAGCATACCTGTTGCTGCACTTTGTGTTTGACAACCAAGATCTCTGCACAGACATGTTGTGACCACTGATGCTGAACAATAATTCATTACCATTAAATCACATTAGGTTTGCTCCAAAGCACTGAAGTGAGTGACAGATGAAAGCAAAAGTAAATCTGAGTGATTAGTGTTTTTACACTTTTCAAGACTGTAGCTGCAGTAATGTTGGTTTTTGATATTGATCATATAGATATATGTATTTCTCCTATGTCATCAAATGTTTAACCTTGTCATGGCAAGTCGTACCTCAGTAGTTAAGACCGGTACTCCATATGCAGAAGACTTCATGGTCACAAGTTAAACTCCACCCCTGGCAGGTGAAACTCATTTCCACAATCAGACCCACTCCATAAAGCCTCTGGTTTTCCAGCCACTCATCGCCACAGATTGCCCAGTTTCTACAGCGTGGTAACAGTGTTGGCCAACTTTCTATAAGTTCCTTTTCCCTGTGTGAGTTTTCCCATCACTAATTTTTTCGCCTGCCTCTGCTCAGGTCCAGGACACCAGTTCTATTCACCTGTCTGCTGTTCCTGCCTGCGTCGTGCTCAAGCTCAATTACTCACTTGCCACCTTCACCAAACCACGTGGGATTCCCAGATTCTCCAGCGCCCTTTCCCCACTGCACATTTATTCACCGTGTCACAAATAGATATTGACTTTTACTGCATTACTGTGTTCTGTGTCTTGCATTGGGGTCCGGTCCTTGTTGTTACCATAACAAACCTTGTCTCAAACATCCTGACATGATGCTATTAACTCCTCTCCAGATGTTCCATTGGCATAAATATATTTTTTAAGTTTTTGACAGTCTCCAGAGATGAGGCCCAAATGTGTGGATTTAAGGTTCAGTGTGCTAAAAAAAAACCTCAGAGAATGTCTGTCTCGCAGCTGCAGTG
>NW_025321152.1:142500-145213 GCF_019176455.1 Solea senegalensis | reverse complement strand
ATATACTAAACTATGACTTTTTTTTGTCATTTTATTGACGACATACTAAATTATGCCATTTTTGTCTCATTTTGGATCACATACAAAACTATGACAATTTTGTCTCATTTTGGACAATATACTAAACTATGACTTTTTTGTCAATTTTTGCACGACATACAAAACTATGACATTTTCGTCTTATTTTGGACAACATACTAAACTATCAAATTTTTGTTTCATTTTGGACGACATACTAAACTATGTCTTTTTTGTCATTTTATTGATGACATACTAAATTAGGACTTTTTTGTCTCATTTTGACGACATACTAAACTATGACTTTTTTGTCAATTTTTGGACGACATACTAAACTATGACTTTTTTGTCAATTTTTTGACGACATACTAAACTATGACCGTTTTGTCTCATTTTGGATGACATACTAAACTATGGCCTTTTTTGGACAACATACTGTCTTTGCAGACATTAGTTAACAAAAAGTGTCAGCTTGCAGCTCCGAGGCTTTTTCAAGCCTTTTCAAGGCTAGCTCTTTCCTCCCATTATTGTATTATTGAGTTGTTGATAATCCTCGAAATTGAAATGACGCACACAAGGTAACGCAGAGTTTTTGCAAGTTATTTTGTTTACTTTTGAAGGTTTTTAAGTTTGGTTTGGTTTAGTTGTTTTGGAAACACCCAGACAGACATACATACATATACATACATATATTCGTAGACACATACCTCTAACTGGATTTGAACCCATGATGTCTTGAGTTGTGATGCAACGTCCTTGTCCACTTGACCATCTTCAGCGCTGGTGAATCTCCAGACCATGACAGAGGATCACATGAAATAAGTGAACTGATGAAGGATCAAACAGTTTGTCCTCGTAATTCAACGGTTCAATTTTTGAAAAGCTCTGACCAAGATGAGAAACCAAGAAATTCAGAGTCAGAGCATGAATTCAAATATCCACCAGAAGATGACTTGTATCGCTGAGGTTATGAGTTCTAATCTTACAATGAACTGAAGTTCACACACTTTTAAAACTCTAAAGACAGAACTTTAATTTCGACTCTAAAGCTCGTATAATTTCGACTTACTTCATTATCAAGGTTAAGTTTTTTTGGCTTCCATAGAAAACAGACAAGTTCATGAAAACAAGAGGAATAATTTTAATAAGAACTTTGGATTCATTCAGACTTTTGTCTTATTTCAGTTTAACACAAACAGAAAGTCTGATTCAATGAAAGAGGAACAAATAATAACAATAACAACATAAACAGGACTTTACCTGGAGATTTTAATGAAAGTGCTCCCCCTGCTGTTTTTTCTTTTAAATCATGAGATTTAAAAGAAAAAACTGAACAAAATGTTTTAATGTTTCATATTTACACTGACTCATGTTTTCTGATAACTATGAATAAGATTATTACTCATATCAGAAGTATAAAACTGTGTCTTTTTAATAATCCAAACCAGTTTGTGATTTTTCAGCTTCTTCATTATGAATATTTTCTGCTTTCTTTGCTCCATAAAAACAAAAAGAAATCATTCAAAAACAACATCATTATTTCCACATTTGACAAACACTGATCAATATTTTCATGTCATGACATTTTTGGACCAAACAACTGTAAATCATTCAACCTTTGACAGATTGTGAAGATATTTGTGAGAAATAATCGAGGCGGTAAAACAAGAAGAATTTAGACTGCATACAAATCACCTCATTTTAATTATTGATCCACATATCCGGGATGAATGCACCAGGACCAGGACCAGAGACTCATGCTTTCACCTCAGCGTCCTCCTCCGTGGCGTCGGTGGCGTCCTCGTCCTCAGGATAGAGTCTGCAGTATTTGTCCACCATGACGTCCAGGTCGTGTTTGACGTGTGTGTTGACGCGCAGCATGGCCAGACTCTTGTTCCTGAGTGCAGGTGCAACGTTGCCGAGATAAACCTGCAGACGTTCGCTCGCCGTGTCGCTGGTGTTCTCCTCGAGCTTCAGCACGGGAAACGTGGAGAGAACTTTGAGGAAGGAGTCGACGTTGGGAAAGAACTTGACGTCTGGAAGCTGCAGGGTCTCGTGGATGGTGGTGGGCAGACGCACCTCTTTACCTCGGTGCTTCCACTTGATTCTCCAGCAGTGAAGCTCGGCGGGAAGCGTGTCGGGGTTGGGGAGGTCGTTGCGGTAAACGTCGGCGTAGTTCTCCTCTGTGGTGTTGAACTTCATTTGTCCCATGACGGCAGGAACCAGCGACAGACATTTGAGAGCTTTGATGTTGTTCTCAGAGAACATGTCCTCCACCTCCTGCATGATGCCACGGAGGACGGGAACAGTCACGTACTCCTGAAAGTACGACTCCACCTGGATCTCGTCCACGTCAGCTCCTCGCTGTTTACGGAGGAACAGCCTTGGGAGTTTGACAGGAATCTCCATGACGCTGGCCAAACTCACGGCCTCCTCGAACCAGAACTCATGGTAGACGTCGATGTTGTCGTTGACCTCGTTCAGCGAGTGAAGGACGGCCGTTAAACTGTTGGCGGCAAAAAACACGTCCAGAGTTTCTCTCTGCAGGTTCCTCCCAAACGCTCTGGTGAACGTGAGCACGTTCTTCAAGATGACGACGGTGACGATGATCTCAAAGTCGGCCAGAATTTCTGCTATCGAATACGCGTCTGCTGCCACGGAATCTGCAAACTTCCCGTCTGCGTTTTCCCAGACC
>NW_025321152.1:0-137500 GCF_019176455.1 Solea senegalensis | reverse complement strand
CATTGCAGACGGATGTGGCCAGAATACACCGAGCCGACGCCTGACAACGTCTCCACGTTTGCTAAAGTAAAATATTGCAGCTGTTTGTATTGACGTTTAAAATAAGATCTTGATAAACTTTGCGTCAAAGTGGTGAACTGCTACATTATTGGTTACAGACACCTATATGCTATAAAACAACTGCTTTGGTATAAAAACATATCCAAAGGGAAAATAAATTCTTGTAAAATTCACAGCATAATTTGAGGAGAAAAAAGGCAGTCACTTAACTCAGTTTTTTCTTCAGTTTCCATGTTTTTGGATGGAGAGACTTGTGCAGGTGGTTCTGATGAGGAACTACATGCAAAAAGGGGAGAACTGAACAGAAAAGGGTAGACTCTGGAATAGATAGTTCTTTCCACTGCAAAATCCTTAACCAGTGAACAAGATTTTCAAGGAAGTAATGTTTAGGAGGTTGTTGTGTACAATAAGACCCTGTTATGTGGGGCCCTGCTGAAGAAGTAATCTTTGTCGAGAAAGGCCTCAAATTACCATTCTTATTTACCTTTGCTAAGTTGGTTTTTATTTCCTTAAAGAATTAAGGGCTGTCTAGAGAGAAAAATAGAGAAAAGCCATCTTAATTCAAATGATAATGTCCAGCTCCATCTCATTCCATGTCCATGAGTCATAAGGCCAAAGGGTTTTCTAGAACCAGCCGCTGACTGTCTTCCTCTCACCGGGCCGGATCCTCGCGTCTCCACAGCCCGTCGCTGCTCTCGTCTGTGCCGGGCACGGCTGCAGTTTGCCTCCAGGCCTGAGGGTGGTGCTTCCCCTCCGCTGTGACCCGACGGGTGCGGGCCCTCCTCTCCGACCGACCGGCCAGCACACGCTTGAGGGAGCGGCTCCACTGCCATGTGCTTCCCCTTCGACAGAGTTACACAAAACCGACCGACAACAAGAAATATCACTGCAAACACTTTCCCCGCGCCGCCGAGCTGCAGGATCCACGAGCGGCTCAGACGTCAAACTTCACTGAAAAGGGCAAAAATAATGAAGAACCAGTGGAACAGTGATGTCAGCGAGCAGATACCTGCTTCGCACTCTTCACACGCTGAAATGCTCCTCAGAAGATTCTGCCACATTAATACCATATGGTGATTACATGAAAGTGGTGAAATGGTAAGATGAATGACTCAATCTCACTATGGTTATTCTGCAGGATTATTTTTGTGCCTAATGATTGCAAAAGAAAGAACGGATGAAAATTACATATATACTTTTTGAACAAAGATTTTTCTCTGTAGTAGCGGTTCAGTGATATCTCCCTTCTGACATGAGCAGCTTTTTGTTCTCAACACACCTTGTAGTAAAAAACACCACCTTAAAAATGACGCACAGGGGGACACACAGCCAAAGTCAGTGCAGTCACGAGCTGGCCATGGAACTCTGCTGCACACACACTCCAGTCATTGGAGACTCCTCCCGGTCCATGCCCTGCCTCATGCCCAGGTGACCCTCCGCTAGGTAGTGGGCGGGCCCCGTGTTCGTGCCCATGGAGAAAGCAGGGTGCGCTGCCATGCCAGTCTCCTGCCGCGGGTTCGAGAAGGCACCTAGCCCCATACTCAGCCCGCCGTTCTGACCAAAGTCCAGCGCTCCGGTGGGCAAATGGCGGAGCTGGTATGCCTGGTTGCCGTGGTTCCCAGTGGAAGAGGACGATGTAGAGGAAGAGGAGGCAGAGGAAGACAGGGAGGTCATGGACAGATGACCGTGAACCACTTCCATGGAGTCCTGTGTGGAGGAGCTGTGTGTCGGGGAGGTGTAGTGACGTGGGCGTGGCCGCGTCGCCATCATCTGCCCGTGGTGGTGATGAGCATGTGAGTGGGGATGAAGGGCCTTCGGGTGCTGAGGGGGAACATGGAAGGTGGTTTCCTGGACCGGGTGTGTCTCTCCAGTGACCGACTCTG
This sequence comes from Solea senegalensis, assembly GCF_019176455.1. Classification (NCBI taxonomy): domain Eukaryota; kingdom Metazoa; phylum Chordata; class Actinopteri; order Pleuronectiformes; family Soleidae; genus Solea; species Solea senegalensis. Next base: position 135,557 of record NW_025321152.1, on the reverse strand, counting down.
GTCCCACGCCGCCCCCCCACACCAGCGGTGGCGGATACGGCTGCCGTGCCTGAGACAGTGACAACGTCATCAGTGACAATTCAACATGAAGACATGGGAATAAACATGTGATTTAGAAGCTGATGAACTTCACAGCTGACACTGAGGCTTATTTTAGTAATCAATGCTTCAGTTGATCATTTTCACGATGAATCGAAGGTGACTGATGCAGAAAATACTTTAAAAAATGATTGATCCATATCTTGTTTTTGTCCACAAACCAAAATAATTCAGTCTGAATGATTTCTTTGTTTTTAAAGGAGCAAATTAACTGGTTTTAACTATTAGAAAAACACTAAATAAATCAAAATAGAAAATGTAACATTGTGCCTGGTCATTAGTTATAATGTAAGATGATTAAATATTTGATGTTCAGAGTGTGACCTGTGGGCAGAGGCTGTCTCCATCGATGGCCGGCAGGGCCGTGCCAAAGTGTCCTCCACTGTGTAAGTGGTGATGTGTCGGGTCTGACCTCGCTCTGCCACTGGTGCTCGTCCCAGAAGATCCTCCTACGACAAAGAGTCATGATGTAAAGATATAGTATGATATATCCTGCAGTGACGTCGTATGACCTGTAAACACAGTGAGGTGGAGATACCTGAACTGGAGGAGGTACTGGACGTGGTTCCTGAAGACTGGGACTGCTCTAACGCAGGGCTCGTGGACACGCTGCTGCTCGTGTTGGTCCCCTCGTCCGCCGTCTTCTTGAAGAAGCTGTGCTGCAGGGCATAGTAGGGCTGGATGCGGCTCTTAGGGTCATAGTCCAACATCCGCAGGATCAGGTCCTTGAACTTCAAGTAGTCAGCAACAGCGTGGCCAGACTCTCCTGCCCGCCGGCCACCTGGACCTCCTGTCTCCACACCCAGGATGGAGTGGAGCTTCCGTGAGGCTGGAGGTTTATACTGTTCAGAGACAGAGGCACAGAGAGTCAGGGCTTTGTATACGCAACAACACAAGCAGCATTAATACCAAACTCCAGCTTTCAGAAAGTTCACAGCTCACCCTTTTGCCATCTTTGGTCTTCTTAACACTCCATGTACCATCAGAAAGCTTCTCGAAGAACTTCCTGGCTTTTGGGGCTAGGTCCATTATGTGATTAGGTGGGATCCCAAGAACCTCCACTATTTTGTTCATCTGGTCCACCTGAAGAAAAGGTCAGAGACAAGTTTAAACTCAACCTGGGAACATTCAGACAACAGTGAACCAGACCAGCTTTACTTATTCTTTTATTTTAGGACTGTATTTTTTATTCCTCCCATTTTTCATTAATTGATTCTTTTTATCTGATTTTTATGTCTTTTTACCTCTGCCGAGTGTTTCCTCTGCTCAGTTGTATTTATGAAGGTGTGTGACATGATGTTTTTATATCTATGAAAGTGTTATGTGTATATGTGTATATAAAGATTGAGTGTGTTGTTCTACCTCGTTGGCGCCACTGAACAGAGGTTCTCCAGTGTGCATCTCCACTAAGATGCAGCCCAGAGACCACATGTCGATGGCCAGGTCATAGGGCATTCCCAGCAGAACCTCTGGAGAACGGTAGAAGCGACTCTGGATGTACTGGTATATCTACACAAACACACATTATTAGGTTATAATCTTTCACATGACACACACACACACTCAGTGAAGTTCATGTCACTGATAGGGAGGAGACGTGCAGGCCTGTACCCTTTGTCCCAGTTGGCATGAGCTGCCAAAGTCCACGATTTTGATGGCGCTGCGTTTGGGGTTGCAGAGGAGGATGTTCTCAGGCTTCAGGTCACAGTGGATGATGCTGAGCTCAGGTGTGGCCAGGAAGAGCAGCGCTGTGCATAGCTGCTGGGCAAACTTCCGGGTGAGGTTGAGAGAGACGCCGCGGAAGTTGGTGTTCCGGAGCAGGTCGTACAGGTTGTATGAAAGCATCTCAAACACGAGGCAGAGGTGGTTCCGAAACATGAAGTGACGCTTGAGGTGAACTGCAAACATCACAAATGTACAGCCATGTTAGTCAGACACAGGAAAAGCCTTTTGATTTCCCTTTAATGCGTCTCGTCAAATCAAATTTCAAGAGTGGATTACCAATGTAGTATTTCATCTCGGTATCATGTTTGTTCATGAGCTCTAGCAGGCGCACTTCAATCTGGGCTTGATTGAGGAAAGCTTTCTTGTTCTTGATGATCTTAATGGCGACCCATTCCTGCTCTGCACGGTCGTACGCTTTCACAACCTGAGACACAAACACGGGAGATTTGACTGTTTATAACATTTAATATCACACTTTCATAGAAAAACAATATAATGACCTTAGAGCACGTTTTACATGTATGTGTGTGTATGTTCAGAATTACCTGCCCGAAGGATCCCTTTCCTATCAAGGAATCAATCTCATAGCGGTCCATCCATTTTTCCCCGTTCTTGACGATGTAGTCATAGTTATCATCGTCATAGCCATCATTAAAGACTTTCCTCTCCTTTTTGTGACTGGAGTCTTCACCCTGACCCTGTTGGTGCCGTCGCTTCTTTTTTGCATAATACACCTAGAAATGACACAATACACATTCAGAGGAAACCCACATCTTTAGTCATGTTATATAAAACAGAGTGAGATGATGAAAGAGGCAAACTCACCTCATTGATGTGTTTGTATGTTTTGATAAGGTCAATGGAGAGCTTCCTCAGGGGAGCTGAAGTTGGGTCACGAAAGCACTGGGGCATGTGCCTCTGAAGTGTCAACAACGAGAACAATCATCAACAACATGCACACAACTGCTAGGTTACCTTCAACATTAAGTGATTTTAAGAGTGAATGAGTGGACTGAAAGAAACACCTGCGTTGTGACAGCAGTGAGAAAAGGAAGTAGACGTTCACACGTCATTATAGCTCTGCTTCTGCAAACTGACAGTGAATGGGCTTGGACACGGCGAGTGTACCTGATTGGCAGTGAGCTGTGGTGTCTGGTCGCTGTACGGTAAGACCGTAACAGATTGGTCAGTGCTTGGCTGGTGGCGGTCACTGTACTGCTGGTGCGTATGGGGCATTGGAGCAGCCATCTGAAGACCAGCAGTGTGTAAAGAAAAAGAGGGCGCAAGCCGGACGGACGAAGGTTTGCATGCTGAAGTCTCTCCTCCTGCAAATGAAATCAACACTTGTGTCAATTAATGCAACACTATATGTAAACACAGCACACAAAGAAGGTATGGATTATTCATGCCGCTCTTAAACAGCTGCAGGTTCAATTCCATCTGAAGCAGATGAAGATATTTACACAATTTAAATCAAATTAAATATAAAAAGGATAGTATTTGTTCCTTGATCTAACCAGATAGAATTCCCTCATCAAAAGCATGCCTTGATTTATCTTCGTAAAAAGAAAAATAGATGCAAAATGTAAATTATACACATTTAAATCTAAATGTTGAAATGATTAGGGTTAATCTGTAACAAACATGGAAATAAAAATAAGATGCAAAACTAACAAGTATTAAATCACTGTTAAGAGAATTGTTAGGTTAATATATATATATATATTATATACATGTCTTTTGTTAAATCTGTTAAGTCATAAAATATATCAAAGGAGAAGCACAAAATAAAAAATATAGCAGTAATGTATCAACCTTTGTGAAGAAAAGGGAGCAAAACAGCAGGTTTAACATTGAAAAGGGGTGAAAATACAGCATCTCCACACTGTACAGTGAATCATCCTTCATTTTAAGCCAGAAGGAATCAAAAAAATTATTAAATAGCATGTTCAGCTATCAGCATCTCTCACCAGACAACACAATTCACCAGCGCTACACAGTAACCACTATTCAGAATCCCAGCAACAGCACCTAATTAGCATAGCCTATCACCACAGAGATACAGCGTGATTTGGCAAGCCCATCAATGCACAGACCAATCACAACGCAGTATGCAAATAGCCTACTTTTGTTGCCAGGGCAGAGCTGCTCCCATTTTCCAATGAGAAAACAAGAAATAAACAAGAAATAAAATTGAACTTTGGCACACTTAGACGCTGCTTTCAACACCAGAGCCTGACAGCAAAATAGCTGCACAGCCCAAAACCTGCACTCCATCTGAGAGCGTTAGAAAGCTGACCCAGCTTTGGAAAAGAGAAAAATACACATCCAGTGACAGGAAGAAGGGAAGCTGCGAGATGATAGAGCACAAGCAAAGGCTGCATTTCTACAAGCTAAACCTTCCATTACATGATACACGTTCAAACACACACACACACATTATTATTATTATTATTATTATTATTATAATAATAATAATAATAATAAATCTATATTTTTTATTTATACATACCTTCTATTTTATAAATCCATTTAATAAAATGTAAGCTATATTGTTCATAGAAATGTAGCTACATTGCTAACCCTAAATAAAACAATTGATTTAAATCAATTTAAATTCACTGAAATGTTAAGAATGATTCGTCATTATGAGTAATCCATATTTTTAAGGTTTGTTCAGCTTATGTGAAATTAAAAAAAAAAATTCAATTCAAATTTCAATTTCAATCACTCCCAGTTGTCAAAAGAACATTTTTTTACCGATTGAATGAAAATATTTCTTACAGTACTGATCAATCTTAATTATGATTTAACTGTTCTTCTACTTGAGAAGTTTAAAAACATAAGTGTGGATGCTCCATTTCAAATATCAATCATAATAATACAATGAGAGGAAGTTATGAGGTGAACCACTTCCCACCAGTGGGTTAAGTCTTGATGTATAGCAGCTAACCTGGATGCATGGTCTCCTGCAAAATTTCATATCATCCTGGGAGGAGAGTCCAGCAGCAAAGCACAACCCACTACAAAGGATGAAAACACATTATCATTATCATTGTGCATCTTTGATGGGACCTCACTTCACTGAGGTCAAACTCATGTTGACAAGAACGGACAGAGGATCTCTGAAGACCAGAGAAAACACCTGGAACTTTGAAGGCGGTCACCAGGTGACTAAAGCAGGTATTTAAAACCAACGATCAATGAAATGATCAGGAGCTCTTGTGAAACTGATAAGATAAATAGTTCAGAGGTTACATGACACTTCAAAACAAATCAGCTCCAGTAGTGATGTGGACTTGATCTCCTCTCAGCATGTCTGCAAATCATTGTTATCAATTACAATCAACTTTAAACACTTGATGTTTTTGTCTGGCACAACTAGAATCAGTGTCGCGTTGTATGTTCATTTACAAGGATCCAAGAAAAGTTTGTGGTCCATTTTACCAACAAACACAATACCTGACACAATACCTGGCTAACGTGGCTATAGGGCAAATTAGCATGATTTTGTTAAATATGACTGACCTTACAGGAAAAATAAAGCCATATTTAACATTTTAAAAGCGGACTTGTAGATTTTATCTCCTGTAAACCTGTGATTGTTGTTGATTTTCAGGAGTGAAACATGAATATGAACACATGAACAGTTCCTCTGCTGGTTCTCTGCTCATCACCGGGCCTTTCGGGTGCAAACATAACGACAGCGAGTTTACTGTGTCATATAAACCTGTGTGTGTGTGTGTGTGTGTGTCATCTTCTCACGCCCAAAACCATCACATTCATCCCTAAGTTCAATCAAATGTAACCGATCCAAAACAAGCAGAGGCTGCCTGTGGTCCGGAGCCCGGGCAGCTGTGTGTATGTGTGTGTGTATGTACTTACAGATGTGGCACAAACCGTCATGGTTGAAATTTAAAACGCATGTTCAGCTTTTTATCCGCGTCCCTGGCGCCCTGATTACATGATGTGTCTCGTTTGTGTCCAGCTCCTCGTGTGAACGGTGACCGCGGTGTCGAAGCTTGTGTTGCCGTTAACCGTCGTTAACGTTACCGTGAAAACTGCGGGACAAGCGGAGCTCGTCTCTCTCAGCCCAGTGTTCACGTTAGCTGCTGACGCTAACCGTTAGCCAGGTTAGCCCCGTTAGCCACCATACACACATACACACACACGCCTGGTTAGCGCTCACTCCAGAACCAAAGCACAGCTGTGATGTTCGAATAGTCCGATTCGATGACAGTCCGATTATATGACGGTGCTGTTAGCTAACAGTGAAACATCTGCTTCCATCATGACAATGACAGTGTGTGAAAGCACGTTAGCGCTAACACGGACACAGCAGGACATTGTCACACAAACAAACCCATGTAATCTCTGCTCTTCACCACATCCACGGGTGAAAATCCCCTCCTTTGACCCGCGGACTAAGCACGAATGTTACCGCTGCTTCAGCCACACAGACGCCGCCACAAGACGTTAGCTAGCCGCCTTAGCACAGGCTACGTCCCTGTCCATTCACAATCCAAATAAAACACAGCAGTCAGCGCTAACGTGCTAATGTAAGATGTAAAAGAGTGTAGAGTTACTCACCTCTGATGGCACGATCTTCATTTAAAGTCCAATAACCTGTTTGATGAGGAAACTGATCCAGTTTGAGCTTCTCCCTCCCTGACGCCGAGCGACTGATGTTCACGTTAAACCCGATCCGCGTCCTCTGAACGACGGACTCTAATAAAACAACTCACCAGCCTCATTCAACACGGTCCTCATGATCCCAGCGTGTCGGAATAACATTATTAATAACGTTATTATTATTATTATTATCCGCGGTGACTAGCACCATGCTAACATCACTTACTAGCTAACCTGCGCGAGCCGCGCTAGCTAGTTGACAAAATGAGCGCAGCTAACATTAGCTAGCTTAGCCTGAAGCTAACAATTCTAGCCGCCGCTAAATCAACGATCTGACAAAATCCCGATTTGACGTTTGTGTGCGAGTTGAGCGTCGGTCAGTTGGTTTAATAACGACGTGATGGTCGAACACGGAGTGTTTTAAAGGCGAAGCACAAACCGTGTCCTCTGATAATTTTGGTGAAGAATTTTGTGTCAATTTTCACAAAATGGCGCGCGGTCCAAACCTGCGCAGTGAACCGGCCCGGTGGACCAGAGACACGGACAACTGAGTTAGTGCGGCGCCGCCTAATTATTTCAACCACGTCAAACCGTCGATCCCTCGAGCTTCTTAATCCGATCCACGGCACGCGCTTGTTCAGCCCAAACCGTCAAATATACATCCACTGACAGCATTATTCCGGCGGGAAGGGAGAACATTTGAAAAGACTGAGCTGGGGAAAAAAACCCTCCTGACAAAATGGCGATGCTCTAGCTTGTTGCCATGGCAACTGTCAATCAAAAAAATAAAGTGCCCGGATGTAGCAATGACGAATAAAATGTAAGTGCCCAGAGTTACAGGACAACAGTGTGTGTGTGTGTGTCACATATATATATATATATATATATATATATATATATATATATATATATATATATATATATATATATATATATAAATGTTATTAATACAGACGCCTTCTTTTAAATATATACTTTTCCATATTTGCATTACATTTTTAAACACTGTATATTAATGTTTCCCGAACCCTTTAAATGATCTAAACATAAATGAACCAAATCATATTGAAACTGTTGAATATTTTACTGATAAATGTAAAAATATCAAATTAAAGTCATATAAAAGTCTAAGGAACCCTTTTTAGCAAAGAAATTCAATACAATCTGTTAATCTGCAGATAAACCAACAAATATAAATTTGATAAATGAGGAAAAACTTTACTGTGTATATTGTTTCAAACATATAAACATAAGTTAGAAACGTTTTACTGAAGAAAAAAAACACCCTTGTTTGTTTATTGTTTGTTTACAATAAACAAACAAACAGTATAAATGTTAGCAGGAAATAAAATGTCATTATATACATATGAATATACAATATATGATGCATGAATAGATAAATGGCTTTCACTGTTGTGTCTTTAAATAAACTTTCATCTTTATGTGCAGAATTTAATCTATAACACAAATGTCTCTGCATTTATTTGTGTATAAATGTGACTCACACGTAATAATAAATAATGATTAATGAACCTTTGTCTTTTCATTGACATGGAAACTTTTTCTCACTCTTCATTATGATACAACTATAATACAAATATAAACTGTGACTGGGTGAATGAACAGAAACTGAAGGAAAAATCAAATGAATGAATGAATCTGTGAATTTTTTCTGCAGCATTGTTAATGTGAATAATTACAAACACTCAAATATTATTACTGTGCTCTGTGGTGCATTATTAACTATGATAGATTACTGAACCAGGTCTCAGGGGCCAAAAACACTGGTTATTATGTGATGTGTTTGTCGGGGCCCTTTAACCTACAGTATGTTATCTTCACGGGGCCTCAGTGAAATATGTCTAATGTTTCCCGTAAATCATTTTATTGTTCTTGTCTGTGTTCAGGGGCCCACAGACTCATAATCTGTACCAGATTATTAAAGTCATGTTTGATATCAGAGTAAGAAACTGTGGATTAATAAGAGAACCAAATAACAATCATCTACCGTTTTATCCTCCACATAAGGGCCACAGGGGGCGCTGTGTCAATCTCAGCTGACAGGGTGAAAGGCGGAGTCCTGGACAGATCAGATGTCCATCACAGAGACAAACAACCGTCCATTCTCACACCTCAATCCAGAGTGTCCACCTAGTCTGATCCACAAATCTGACAAACCTCATTCATCACACACACACACACGCACACTCTCTCTGTACTGGCTCCGCCTACAGTTTAGAATTACATTTAAAATCAAAGCACTTCATGATGAGGTTCCTTCATACCTGACAGAACCAGTTTGACCTGATCATCCTCACAGATCACTTAAAAAGTCTTTAAATACAGGTTTACTTGTGGATCCCAGAGTCTGTAAGAGTAGAATGAGAGGCGGAGCCTTCAGTTACTCCTGTGGAACCAGCTCCCAGAGATAGTTTAGGAGGTGGAGCCAGCTCCCAATGATAGTTCAGGAGGTGGAGCCAGCTCCTAATGATAGTTCAGGAGGCGGAGCCTCTAAGTCAGACTTAGCCTTGGTCCCTTCTCAAGTACTTGAGATGTACGCCTGGAGTACATAAAATATTTATTTCAGATTTATATTTGTATTATCTGCTGCTATGTTCATCCAAAATGCATTCTGGGATACATGGCTTTCCCAAGTACGTTCAAGTCACCACCCGATGCATACTTGGTAAAACGGGATTGAGAACACTTCCGGGTTTGAGAACTGTACTCGCTGCTCACGTACTTGAGTAGGGGAACAGAACTTGGACTGACGCTAATGACGTTGTGATTTAAAGATGATTTAAATATGATTTAAATGTGATGAGAAGATGATTTAAATGTGATTTAAATGTGATGAGAAGATGATTTAAATGTGATTTAAAGATGATAGAACGACACTTATCTTTGAATCATATGTCCAGAGCCTTGAGATAATGTATGTTGTGATTGGGTGCCATACAAATTAAACTGAATTGAATTGGACATTTATGGTCATTTGCTCATTCATTCATTCATCATTCAACCAGAGCTTCAGAGAGGTCAGAGGTTCCTGACAGAATTCACATTTGCACACGCGCAAACACTGAGATTCTAATAAAACTATGAATAATCATCAATAATTATTATCTTCATATTTGATCATCATGATTGTAAAGATACAGTGGAAGAAATAAGTATTTGATCCCTCACTGTTTTTGTTCACCCACTGACAAACAAATGAACAGTCTATACTTTTAACTGTAGGTTTATTTTAACAGGGAGAGACAGAATATCAAAAAGAAAATCCAGAAAATCACATATCACAAATTATTTGCATTTCTTCTTGGTTCTTGGTGGAGGTCAGACATTTCTTGTAGTTGATCACTAGGTCTACAAACATCTCAGGAGGAATTTTGGACCACTCCTCCTAAGCAGCGACACGCCCCCAAAGCATAATGCTTCCACCTCCATGCTTGACATTGGGGATGATGTTCCTGGGGTCACAGTCTGAATTCTTCTTCCTCCAAACACAGTGAGCCGAATTGATTCCAAAGATCTGGATTTTGATCTCACTTGACCACATCACCTTCACCCAATCATTCTCTGAATCATTCAGGTGTTCATTGGCAAACTTCAGATAGGCCTGTACATGTGCCTTCATGAGCAGGGGCACCCTGGGCGTGCTGCTGGATTTTAATCCATTACAGCATAGTGTGTTACCAATGGTTGTCTTGGTGATTGTGGTCCCAGCTGCCTTGCGATCACTAACAAACTCCTCCCGTGTTGTTCTGGGCTGATCCCTCACCTTTCTCATGATCAATGATGACCCACTGGGTGAAATCTTGCGTGGAGCCCCAGACCGACGGAGACCGCAGTCATTTTATGTTTCTTCAGTTGTCTCCTTCTCACCAACTTCTTGCCAATGGTCTTGTAGCCCATTCCAGCCTTGTGCAGGTCTACAATCTTGTCCCTGACGTCCTTAGAAATGCATTTGGGCCTGATTGATTCCTTCTGTAACAGGTGTCTTTTATACAGGTAACAAATTGAGATTAGGAGTACTTTATTAAAGTGAGAGGATCAAATTCTTATTTCACTCAGTCAAATGCAAATCAATTTGTATGTACTGTTGAAATTAAAAGTATAGACTGTTCATTTGTTTGTTAGTGAGCATACTTCAGTACAAAATCAGTGAGGGATCAAATAATGATTTCCTCCACTGTATATCATTAAAATGATATTTATTATTTATTATCTTAATATCTTTAATGTATTTAATATCTTTATTATCTTTCCCCAGAACAATTTAATGTTTCGATTAAATTTGATAAATGGAAACATTTTTTTATTAGTCTGAGCCTCAGCTGCAATCCCTGCACAGGCCAGCAGAGGGCAGTGGTCCACAAAGACTTTATTCTGTGGTAAGAGAGTAAACCTTTAAAAACCTACAGTGACATTAACATAAACGTATTTGTATAACATAAACAGTAAGTATAGTTTTATGCTCTGAATGTTGTTTACATGTCCAAACTAAACTGTGACATTAACTATATCGTATAACGTCTTTAGTATAAAAACACAGTCATTTCCAAATGTACACGTTTATTTTAAACAAAAGTACAAAAACAAAGATCAGATATTTACAACACTTGCACGGCAGCATTCCATTTCTTTGGTCATTTTTCCAATTTGATGGTTTTCACACAGACATCAGCTGAGACGTTCAAATCATTCATTATCATTATTTCATCCATGATGTGACAGTTACAACCTTTTCCTTCCAGTATTTGGAATCTTCTTCAGTATAAATAGCAAAATTAAACGGACAGACTTCATCACCTGGTGACTTAGTTTCAGCGGCGAGTGTTTCCATCGTTTTTCAACACAAATTTGACATGAGAACAAGAAGCCGAGCGCACAAAGTTACAAACTCAAGCAACTACAGGTAGATTTTCAAAAGAAGGTAAAACGGACGACGTTCTCACGGACACATTTATACACAAACTACAGCAGAAACAGTCACACGTCAACAATCATTACAAACAGGCTCAATAATGTCAGAAAAACCAAAAAACTTTCTCTCAATAATCTACAGTGAGTACGACTCATGAGAAAAGTGGGATGCACGGTATTAGCTTTTAAATGTGTTCAGCAAACACATAAAGATGCACACACATGAGCTGCTGCTGGCGCCCTCTACAGGACACAGTGAAGATGAAACATCTACGGATGAGAGCCAGATTTTGTCCACGCAAGGAAACATAAACATTATTTCTCTGTTTTGTAAACACAGCCTGGTTTCAGGAAAGTGAACGCTGTAGTTCATACACAGGCCTGTAAGGAAAGAAAATCAAAGTTAACATAAAGAGAAACAAACCAAACTCCACACGATGACGTCATCGTTTCTTTGTCTACACAAAAACACACGAGTGGTGTTTTGAGATTCTCGCGCTCTGGGACCAGGATTAGATTAGTAATAACATTTTAAAATAGTGTTTCACTGTGGATAAAAAAGCTCTGCTTGTTTTCACGAGGACATACCAGGAAAAACATACATGTATATATACATATACACACATTAGATACTAATATATATATATTAGTATTAGTATACTAATATATATATATATATATGCACATTAGATACTTCTATATACATATATGTATATATAAGTATATATACACTGTATATTAATATCTAATATAAGCAGTCGAAATATAGTAAATCTAATATCGTGCATCCCATAAAATAAACAAAACAAACGTTAGTTCTATCATTTTTTTCTCTCTAACAGGTAAAGACTAAAGTCTAAGAAGCAGGAAATCATGTGACCCCACACAAGTAGGTGATGTCATCATCTACTTCCTGTTCTGCAGCAGATGATGATGATGATGATGATGATGTAAAGTTATTTTTCTTGCATTAACAAACAAAAACAATCAGACGATACATCACTTCATACACTTTCCATTTTTCTATGTTTAAAGGAATGACGGGGGTCAAAGGTCAAAGGAGCTCAGGTGTGTTTGGACTTTCTTTTTTTCTTTTTAGTAAAATTCTCCCTGAAACCAAATCCAAACCGTCTTCATCCTCTTCTTTCTCTTCTTCTTCTCTTTTCTTTGTTTCTAGAGGCGGAGAGAACAGAAAACAAGACAAATTCAGACGCTGTGATTTCAATTCTATGATTTATGAGAACTCAAGAATAACAGAAAAGTGTTGTTGTTGTTGTTGTTTACCTTTATCTACACCTCAGCTTTCTGACTGCTCTCCTCCACCTTCTCCTCCAGCTTCTCCTCCAGCTTCTTCTCCTCCTCAGAGGAACCGTTCTCCTCACCAGTTTTCCAGCTGCCCTGTCTGTTTACATTCACATAAGAACATCTTCATCATCATCATCATCATCATCATCATTATTGTCATCATCACATATGCTCAACACTATATGTATAAATATATTGCATTAAACGGTAAATTAAAGCAAAACTGCTTTAATTTAGCAAACTAGCTTAATTAGCAGGTTAGCAAAATGGAAAACAATCTGCAGTTTTTTAAAAAGTGGAGTTAAAACAAACTATGAAACGTTAAAGACGCCTGATGTTGAGTTTAAGTTTAGTTTGTGAGTTAAGTTTAGTTAATAAGAAGATCATATTTGAGCAATGCCTCAGTTCATTGGTGCTATGCTACATGCTAAGTTAGAGTTAACAGTTTAGCACATAAACCATATTATCCTTTTCTTTATGCTAACATAAGCTAACTGTCGTCTCACTATACCTTGATAACAAAAACACACATGAATGGTTTTCATCTTTATTGCAAGCTAAGCTAAAGTAGGCTAAACAAAGCCAAGCAAACACACGCTAAGCTAAAGTACGCTTAAAGTCTTGTGAACAGTAACTACAGAGTAAACTGATTTTTGATCATTAAAATATTTTTAAATCAAACTTATGTCCTTTTATAAAATGATAACCGCTCATAAAGATATATTTTTTAGTTGTTAAATGTTTAAAGGTTAAAAAAAAGATCATTAAGAACAGGGTCTCAAAGTGAGTGTTGAGTCTGTCCAGTAGAGGGCGACATTATTTAGTTTATGATGCAAAACACAGGCTCCCCCTACTGGCATTTCATAATAAATCACTGGTTCTGCTCAGAAGTTTTAATCATAAATCAGCTGTTATCTCCGTCATTGACTTACTTGGATTTCTTGACGTAGAGCCCGTAAATGAGAGCTACGACCATCGTGGCGAGGAGGAGTCCAACGACCACGCCCACCGCCATCTTCATCTGACCTTTGTCCTCTGACTGATCTGCACACAGAGACACAGAGAGGGACATGAAGAGACACAGAGAGACATGAAGGGACATGAAGAGACACAGAGAGACATGAAGGGACATGAAGAGACATGAAGAGATTATTTTTCTAATTTTTAAGGGGGTTAACGTGCATAAAAACTCCTGAAATCTGGCACGGAGGTCAGGTCTGGCGATGTGATAGTGGCATGTGATAGTGACACAAACCCGTTCGTAGCGTCCCCAGAAGTCAGGTCATGGTCAGACAAAAGTGTTCGGATTGGGATGACATTTGGTGAGTGTGTCAGGCTTACTCCAAAGTTTCTTGATTTTTTTGGGAATTATTTTTTCAAATTGTGTTAAGTGCAAAATGTTCTATCGTGCCTAAGTCGCACATAGTTGTGCCAATTTTAACCAAACATGGTAAACGTCCGCCCACCCAGAAGTCCGCTAGACTAAACATTTGAAGGAACTCTTCCTAGTACATTTGCACTAGCGGCGTCAAACTCTGTCCATGTGTTCTAGACAAGTTCATGATTCAAAGTTAACAAAGGATTTTGTCTACGTCAAAAGGCGTGTCCTCAGCGCTTCGACTAAATTGATGTTAAAATTGCAGGAAAACTACTTTAAAATTCCACTTTCTTTTTGAAAGTTTTAACACATTTCTCACAGTCATCGTGGGTGAGGGCCGTATCATGACTGCATACAGTCCTAGTTATTAATATTATTGTGGTATATAAACAGGAACACCCCACACTGTTTTACTGAAAGTAAGAAAACGTCTAAACTTACCTTGTTTATCCATTCTCACCTCCACAACAAATACTGAAATCAGATATGAAATAAAATTAAAAATCAAAGCAAATGGAAAACAAAACAAAAAAAAACCAAAGTTTGAAGAAAACTCTGCTCTACTTCTGCTACTGCAGCATGCAACACCTTTGAGAGGGAAGAGAATAATCCAGAATAATCTAGCATTGCAACACTGATACAACACCTGTGTGTGTGTGTGTGTGAGGCCCGAACACACAGGAGTGAGAAGGCAGAGAAAAGCAGAGGATTATGAAGTGAACACATGAACACAGCATTATGAGCAGAGAAAGATGAGAAGTTTGATGTTTACACAGAAAATCACCAACATATATAAGAAATATAATTATACAAAACAGAATAAGAAAAAAGTAGGGATGTCCTGATCCGATATATTGATTATTAACCATAGACTGTATGAAATTAACATGACAACAAATCCAATATTCTTATGTTGAAAGTTAAAATTGATGTAAGTTTTTCTCATATTATTATTCTCTGTTTAAGTAATATCACTTGGTCAAGCCTATTCTAACATTCCACACTACAAAAGATGCAATTAAAATATGTATGATTTGTGCTGATATCGTATCAGATCAATATTGGTATCGGCCAATAGTACAGGCTGCATTATTGGTATTTTATCGGAAGTGAAAAAGTTGTATCGGGACATACCTTGAAAAAAGTGACCTTGTTAAATCTGAATCCAGAAAAGTCATTTTTTCTAAGATTGTGTATATAGTATATATACTTTTAAGATTAAAGAACAAACAAACTTAACTTTAATCTTTTTTTATTTAATCTTTCACCAGGAATAAAATTCGATTAGAATTAAAAATCTCTTTTGCAAGAGAATCCTGGTGTAGACAGTATTATCTTATATTATTACTATATAACATGCATTGTAAAAAAAATAACATATCCATAAAATGTACTTAATGCAGTATAACATGACATCTTAGTACAGTAAATAACATGTTCATAAAATCTGTTTTGTATTATTTTTTTATTCTAAGAAACTCAGTAAACGCTGCTACGTTACTAAAACAAGATATTCAGATTATAATCAGATTAGAGAGACAGGCAATTAGTGGCCTTCCATAAATGTTCATTAAATTAAGCAATTTTGTGTATAATAGAGAAAAATCATGTTTTTTTAAAATAAAGTCAAACAAACAAAAGGTAAATTTACCAGCAAAGACAGACAGACAGACAGACAGACAGACAGACAGACTTAGACAGCGGGAACTTTTGTTTGTACTTACAGGACGAGACGGTTATTGATTTGCTGTCGCTGCCAAACTGGTTGACGACGGTGCAGAACACGGTGAGATTCACTGAAGGAACGACCGTGAGTCTGTGACTGATTTTTCCATCGATGAAAGAACTCTGTTCTTCAGGCTGAAACACAGAGAAGTACATGTTTACACCAGCGGGGGGCGATGTTGTTTCACCAAATCACCAAGGAACCTGTGCCTGTGTGTGTGTGGGGTAAACTGTGAGGACAGTTTGATGAGTTTAAACCTGTCTTATGAGGACAGTTTGTCCTGTGAGGACATTTTGTCTGGTCCGGGGGATAAGACCTGGTTGTAGGTTTAGGTTCAGGGTTAGTGTTAGATATTTAGTTGTGATGGTTAAGGTAAGGGTAAGCGGATTAGGAATGCATTGTGTGTGTGTGTGTGTGTGTTCTCTGAGGCTCAGACACAAAGACAAACTGCCAACACCCTTTTTTTCTCACTTCCTCGACACAAACAAAAGACAGAGTTAAGTAAGTAAAGCCATTATTGAGTCTGTTTATAAAGGAAGTGAAGTAAGAATGAATGAATGAATGAATGAATGTTTATGTGAGCTCTTAAAACAGCTCTGTCCATCAGTGACAGAGTGAATTACTCATTAATTATTACAACTGTGTTTATGTGATAAAAAGACACCGGTTCATTTTCCTGTGATTCATGTAAATCACGTTCTGTTCTCAGTGAATGAACACATTACATTTCATTCAATAATTACACATTCTTTTTTTTCTGAACTGTCGTTTGAGAGTGAATTTCATAACAGACTAAAAGTGTCTTGAACATATATTAATATTATTATTATTATCATTGTTATTACCATCACATTTCTGTTTGTGAATGTTGTGAAGTGGTGAATGTGTGAACTCACAGAGGATCCGTTGATGCTCCAGGAAACTGCAGGTTCAGGGAAACCTTCAGCTTCACACGTCAACACCTTGTGTTGTCCGTCTTCACCGCGCTGTTTGGACAACTGTGTGATGACCGGAGCACCTGCAACACAAAACCACACATTCACATTCATTCACTCACTCATTCATTCTTCAGCTACTTGCGGGTAAAAACTGGATTTTCAAAAGGTTTATATATATAATACATTTTGAGGTAACCTTTGTCACCGAGTCTGCAGAAGACTTTAAGTTCAAGTGTTTTATACAAAATATTTTTCAAATAAACTAAACTTAACTGCCCAGTTTGTGTTGTTTTCAACACAGCTTATATAACGTATTTATAACCTATATACATATACATGTATATGTATATATCCTAATAATGATTGTGCAACATTTAAATCTTCTTCTTTGAGCTGAACATGTGCTCAAAGTTACTTTAATCTGATCCTGGCTTCATTTTTCACTTCATCTCTTCAAATCTTTTCAGTTTGTTTAAACTGTTTCAATCTCCAGGCCGGACGTTAATGCTGCCGCTCCAGTTTTGGTCCACGGGCCACCCGTTGCTGGGTTGTGTGTTTTTAAATGAAACACTGAGTTTCCCGCTTACCTTGAACGCGCAGCTGAAACGAAGCGTCTCGACTCAGTTGTCCCATCGTCACTTTACTCTCATACAGACCAGAGTGAGAAAAGGTCAGCGCGGTGAATTCAGGCTCTTTGTCCAGTTTGATTTTATCCTGAATTACAGAATCAGAATCATCAGAAACAAACATCACTCTCCTCTGAACTGTCCGTTCTTCTCTCTTTGTCTTGTCTTACCTTTGTCCAGGAGACCACGGTTTCTCCAGAAGCTTCGATGAGCAGAGACACGTTCACGTCTTCACCAGCTTTTTTCACAACACTTCCAGATGGATTTAAAGTGACGTCGAGGTCTGAGAGGAGAGAAGACGTTTTTCACTCTGTCATCACAGATGATGAATCAAACTTTAGAACTCAATAAGTGCTACTTGTCTCTCACAGTGGACGAGGACGTTCTCAGAAGCTTGCAGCTCTGGTTTGTTGATGAGAGAACATCTGTATTCACCGCTGGTTTCACGTGACACGTTGATGATGGTGAACGTGTCTGTGTTTTCCACTTTGACCGTTTCTCCCTTTAAAGACACAAAATCAAACAGAGCTGATTAAAGAACAGAGAATCTTCAGCTCCTCACAGACTATCTCTGTTTAATGATCTACTTCATGAGTCAATGTTGAAGGAGAAACACAGAAGTTTGAGAACCTTCAGGTGGAAAGTGAAGCTGGTCGGAGCTGGGTTTCCGTCTGCGACACATTTCAGAGTCACGTTGTCTCCTTCAACCAGAGGATCCTGAGAAAGGACTTCAAGAACGATGTTCTCTGTGGAGTCTGAGCAGGAAATCACAGACGGTCTGAGTCAATATCAGAACAGTGAGACTGAGACTGAAAACATTTCAGCTTTTACATCTGATCTGATTCACAACAGAGAAGATGAAGTGGATATATATAAATGCTCACAGGTCATAAAATACACTGTAGAATAAAAAATATCTACTGTGTATAATCTGTACCACATGATCTTATACCCTTTCACCTTTGGTGTATGTATTCAGATTAACTGGATGAAATAAAGTTTCACTCACAGGTGATGGTGAAGGTCACAGCAGACGACCTCTGACCCACGCTCTCACTCGTGCAGCTGAACTCTGCGTCTGCGTCCTCTTTCTCAGCCGAGTATTTCAGAGTGGACGAGGTGGTGAACAGACCGCTGAGAGGATCCACCTGCTCCGACACCACCACAGAAACGCCTACAACAAACAAACATCTGTGAGTGTGAGGACGAAGCAGGGCCTGTGAGTTAAAACCTTAACTCCAGGTTGACCAACTCTGAGTTTGATCGGGTTAATTAGTTCAATCAACTCTGAGTATGTTCACTCTGAGATAAGCGTGTGTGTTGGGAATGAAAAAAGCCATCATCAATGGAGCGCTGATACTACGATTCACCATGGCAACGGGTAAACAAAGAGCACAACCTCCATTTTAATCCAGTTAACTGAAATATTAACACATGACATTTATGTGAAGAGGAGTCACACTATTACATTTTATACAGTGTAATTCACTCATTCATCATTTAACAGACTTTAATGTCATTAATGGATCAGTTTGATCCATATTCTCATCTTCAGTGTCTCGTCAGGTTACAGCTGAATAAATATCAAATCAAATGTAATGAACTTTAATGAAATTAAAGTCTGTTAAATGATGAATGAGTGAATTACACTGTATAAAATGTAATAGTGTTCATTTATTGACTCCTCTCTTCACTCCTGCTTTTGAAGATAAATGTCATGGTCATTGGCATGTGCTAATATTTCTGCTCAACTGGATTATAATGGAGGCTGTGCTCTTTGTTTACCCGTTGCCATGGTGAATCATAGTATCAGAGCACCATTGATGATGGCATTTTTCATTCCCAACGCACACACTTAACCCGATCAGCTGTTCAAAACCAAAACTCAGAGTTTGACAGCTCAGAGTCGGTCAACCTAGAGTTAAGGTTTTAACTCAGAGTCACGGAGAAGAAGAAGAAGAAGAAGAAGAAGAAGAAAACACACGTTTGCCGTCTGACTCCAGAGGTTTGTTGTTCTTCAACCACGTGATGTTTGCAGCTGGATGAGCATCTTTAGCAACGCATGTTCCCAACTGTGGGGAAGAAAACATGTTATAACAACAACAACAACAACAACAACAACGTCATTAATAACAACAATAGTGACTCTGTGACCAAACATCTGAGCTCAACACTTTCTGTGGTTTTTAAATACTGACTGTTCCCGGAACAACAGACCATAAAAAACATAAAAAGCTTCGTGTGTGTGTTTGTGTGTGCTACTGCTCGACTACTACTGCCTCAGGATTTTAAATTCATTAATTCATTCATATATAAAACGTTCATCACCTTCATGACTTTTCCGATCTCCAGTTCCTCTGCTTTGTCAGAAATCTCCAGGACTGCTGGTGTCTCTGAAACATTTTATATGACGTGTTAATGAGCAGGAAGTGTCAAACCCAGTCTATGGTTCACGGTCTATGGTTCACAGTCTATGGTTCACAGTCTATGGTTTAGTCTATGATTCAGTCTATGGTTCAGTCTATGGTGTGGTTCATAGTCTATGGTTTAGTCTATGATTCAGTCTATGGTTCAGTCTGGTTCACAGTCTATGGTTCAGTCTATAGTTGTTAGTCTATGGTTCACGGTCTATGGTTTAGTCTATGATCAGTCTATGGTTCCGGTCTATGGTTCACAGTCTATGGTTTAGTCTATGATTTAGTCTATGATTCAGTCTATGGTTCAGTCTGTGGTTCATAGTCTATGGTTTAGTCTATAGTTGTTAGTCTATGGTTCACAATCTATGGTTGACAGTCTATAGTTCAGTCTATGGTTGACAGTCTATAGTTCAGTCTATGATTGACCATCTATGGTTCAGTCTATGATTGACTGTCTATGGTTCAGTCTATGATTGACCGTCTATAGTTCAGTCTATGATTGACCATCTATGGTTCAGTCTATGATTGACTGTCTATGGTTCAGTCTGTGATTGACTGTCTATGGTTCAGTCTGTGATTGACCATCTATGGTTCAGTCTATGATTGACTGTCTATGGTTCAGTCTGTGATTGACAGTCTTCTTTACTCACAAGTAAAAAGAACGTAATAAAAATGACAGAAAGCAAATAAATAACTGTTTGTCGTAGATTTAAACTGAAGTCATCGTAGCAGTTTTATAGTAAAACAGAGTTAGTATGAACATAAAAATAACTCACTGGAGATCAACACGTTGACGGGGTACTCGGCGATGTCGGCTCCGGCCACCACCATGCAAGTGAACGTCCTCTGGTCTCTCAGTGTGGACGAGGACAGCAGCAGGCTGGCGTTGGACGCCATGTTGACCCGGCCCTTGTATTCGTCAGAGGCGATGATGGACAGGTTCTGGTTCTTCTGTTTGACCAGCAGGTCTCCTGAAAGTCCTTCTCCTTTGTCCTGAGGACAGACAGAGGACAGGGTGGTTATGGTTTGGACAGAGAGACAGAAACATCAGAGACACACTCTGTCCACCTCTGCTGGGACTCACATATTTCCACTTAATGAGGAGGACGTCGTCTGCTTTAACCACTCCGTTGTTGCAGGGGATCTCCAGAGTTTCTCCATACTGACCGAGGACAGCGTCCAGACCACTGACTGTGACACATTCACAAATCACAATTAGGATTAGGATATATATACATATACACATACGCATGTATATATACACACACACACACTCACGCACACTCACACACACCCACCTCTGTAAAAGCCTCTTTAAAAATGTCATTAATCAAGCAGATGAGAAGCAGTGACACACTGGTGAGTGAGTGAGTGAGCGAGTGCACTCAGAAAATCCTCTCTATTATGTTGTGAATTACGTATTTGGGGGAGGGAGGACATGACACTGAGGAGGAGGAAGTGGTGAAGAAGGAGGAGGAGGAGGTAAAGAAGGAGGAGGAGGAGGTGAAGGAAGAGGAGGAGATGTAGACAGAAACCTGAGTGGACTCACACAATGACACAATGAAGATCCACCATCAGCCATGAAAGCAAACATTAACAGCTTCACCCTCATCCATTAACCTAATGTCACTTGTGTCTCTGACATGACCTCCTTCATTCACTCATTCATTAGTGTGTGTGGATCAGCAGTGTTAGTAACAGCAACAGTAATAATACCTGTGTGTGTGTGTGTGTGATGAGCTCACCACTCTAACTTCCTCTCATTAAACATATGTCACTGTCATTTTAGCTGCATTGCTCCTTTAAGGCATAATCATTTCAGTAATGGTTTTACAAGAGGAGCAGAGATCATACATTAAGATAAGTGCTTTTAGTCGTCGTTAAGGTAAGTGCTTTTAGTCTTCCTCAAATGTTGATCGCCCTCAGAACAAAGAGATATTAATCTCTGCAGACACTGAGGAAACAAGAGACTTAACACCAACACCTGCTACACCTGCAACATCTACAACACCTACAACATCTGCAACACCTACAACACCTGCTACACCTGCAACAACTGCAACACCTACAACACCTGCTACACCTACAACACCTGCAGCACCTACAACACTGCATCTGCAGCACCTACAACACCTGTAACACCTGTAACACCTACACCTGCTACACCTGCAACATCTGCAGCACCTACAACACCTGCTACACCTGCAACACCTGTGTGCACACCTGCTACACCTACAACACCTGTAACACCTGCTACACCTACAACACCTGTAACACCTGTAACACCTGCTACACCTGCAACACCTAAAACACCTACTACACCTGCAACATCTGCAACACCTACAACACCTGCAACACCTACAACATCTGCAACACCTGCAACACACATACAACACCTACAACACCTGCAACACCTGCAACATCTGCAACACCTACAACATCTGCAACACACCAACAACACCTACATGCAACACCCAACACTGCAGCAACACCTGCAACACCTGCACACCTGCAACCTGCAACATCTGCAACACCTACAACATCTGCAACACCTACAACACCTGCTACACCTGCAACATCTGCAACACCTACAACACCTGCTAACACCTGCAACACCTACAACACCTGCAACACCTACAACACCTGTAACAACTGTAACACCTACAACACCTGTAACACCTGTAACACCTGCAACACCTGCTACACCTGTAACATCTGCAACACCTGCTACACCTGTAACACCTACAATACCTGCTACAGCTGCAACACCTACAACATCTGTAACACCTGCTACAACGGCAACATCTGCAACATCTGCTACACCTGCAACACCTGTAACACCTGATGCTGCTACACCTGCAACACCTGCTACACCTACAACACCTACAACACCTGCAACATCTGTAACACCTGCTACACCTGCTACACCTACAACATCTGCAACACAAGGACAGAAGGACAAGAGCTACTGCTGAAGGACAGATGGACTGGTGATAGACAGAAGGACTGGTGTTGGACACATCAATGAAACACAAAGAAAGAACGTCTCAAATGGCAGGAATGTGAAAACTGGGGTCAAACACTGAGACACACACACACACAGAGGCCCTTTCACTAACCACAGTTAGGATTTTAGCCTCAGGCCTGAAATTAATGTTTCACCATTTGCACAAAAGCTTCAGCTGCGACTGATTTCACCACAAAACCACAAGGTTTGACACAATAGAAATGATTGAGACTGTGAGCTCTATAATCTGTTCATGTTTTAAAAGTCTGATTTTAGTCAGACTAAGACAGTAATTCACTTTTCTGAATGTCATATAAACATGTTAGTCTGACTAGAATGGAGCCAGGTCTCTTAGTCAGACTAACAGACCTGGATCATGTGATTCATAGTCCTATTACTCCTGCATGTAAACAGTCAGACTGGACTCAGACAACATGCCCTCCCCAGTCTTTGACAACACAACCACCACAAGAGACATGTCACATTAGCTTATAGAGAGATACAGCGCCACCAACGGAGGCGGAGTCACACGCATGTAAAGTCAGACTCTGTCTGATTGTCTGTCTTAGTCTGACTATGACCTTAGTCTGATTAAACTGAGTGTAAATCTTAGTGTTTTTGTCACATGATCATAAAATGATAAAACATGAGATTTACTATTTTATTATTGTTTACACTTAAAAACCATTATTTCTCTTTTTAAAATCCCATAAAAACACACGGTGACTGAAGGGATTCAAAATGAAAGGATGATGTTTCCAGTGAAACCAGAAACACTTTATTATCTCATAAATTAATCTGACTCAGATTATGTTTGATGCACTTTTTTAAACCTGGAAAACAGAACATTAAAGATTCAAGCACTTTCAAGGTTTTTCAAGCACCAGAACAAACCCTGTTCCATTTGAATGGATTTACCATCACAGTTAATGGAGGAGGTTTCTTTCACACAGAGGAACGACGTGAACAAAGATCCACAAAAGAAGGGTGTGGCCACAGGCTTTTCATATGGAGGGGAGATGCCCCTCCCCCTCCTGCTGCCACAGTCACAGTCAGGTTATAGATGTGAAGAAGAGCAGGAGCAGTGTGTGTGTGTGTGTGTGTGAGTGTGATGGGCGTGTGCTGCTCCATATTAATGACAAAGACAGGAGTCGCCGTCATACAGTCATTTGTTTAAAAGCAGCAGCAGGAGTTCACAGCAGAACAGAGAAAGCTGCGTCAATGACAAAAGACTGAAAACAACAGGCTGCACATTTTCAACCAAACCACGGAAAGTTCATGCATTTCAATGCAGCTAAAGACAGAAGATCTGCTGCTTAAAGACAGAAGATCTGCTGCTTAAAGACAGAAGATCTGGACTGTTGTTCAGCTGAAACAAAAGCTCAGGCTTTTCCTCCTCGTGTCACAAACAAACCACTATTCTGCTTCAAAACAATGAAAATGTGAAATAATGTTTCTTTGGTCAAACACGATGCAGCTAATCTCACTTTAACATCATCTCACTTCAGTCTAATCTGTTAAAAACTGAGCTTGTCACATTTTTAATTAAACCTGAGCAGCAAATTCAACAAAAACTGAATATTTTCCTCATAAAAACTGAATATTTTCCTCATAAAAACTGAATATTTTAGGGATGTCACAAACTTTTTCACTTCCGATACAATACCAGTATTGCAGCCTTGAGTATTGGCCGATACCGATATTGATCCGATACGATATCAGCACAAATTATCACAATGGGCGCAGCTGGATAGAAGTGCTGGAGCGGACTGGACTGTTGTATCGGAGCGCTTATATCGGAAATTTTAGAGGCAGTCAGATATAATCCAATACTCGTTTTTTGGCTGATATCCGATATCAATATCGGATCGGGGCATCCCTAGAATATTTTCCTCATTAAAAAACTTCCTGTCACAGTCAGGAGTGAAAGACGTGGACTGAGAAAGCTGAAAACTAACATCAGTCACTGCTGCTCCACCTGTTCACATGTGTGTGCTTTTTTTGAGAGTTTAGACCTGCTTTAGACCTGGTTTTAGGTTTAAGTTAAGGGTAAGGGGTTAGTAAAGTCCATTAAGAGTGAAATATATGAGGTTTTTCTGTTGGTTGTTGAATGTGAAATCTTTGGTGCAAAAACAAACACATATTTGTAATAATCTTAATTTACATCAGATTACAGATTAAAAACATGACTCTTTAACATCAGAAGTAAAAGATTTGAATTGATTCAACTAAACTTCAGCTTTTACGATTTGTTTATGTTTAAGATCCTGTTTTACATCATTATTATTATTATGGTATGTCATATTACTTATTTATTATATTAGTCTTTATGTCACATTAACATGTTTATATCAGTTCATTTGACTCAGAGCTTCATGTTGATTTAAAGCTTCAGTTTAATGAAGCCGTTTCCATGGACGCACTCAGGAATCTTCTCCTCCTCACAGGAAGTCACTCTTCTTTCATTTACTCAACAAACCACTGACACTTTCCCTCCATCATCATCATCAGTTTCTCAGATTCTTCAGTAACAAGTGAACAAAGGCAAAGACTCACAAACAACAACACAAACATCTAAGTGTTGATGAAAGTTAAAGAAATGTTGTATGAACATTAGAATCTGCTGTGTTTTCATGTGTGTGATTTACTGCCATGTTTGCCACGGTAACGCACACACAGAGCAAAGGAAGGTGAGGGCGGAGTCTGTGATGTATTCTGTCACCATCAAAGTTTAAATGAATGTGTTCGTTTTAAAACACACACTCATGACCTTTGACCTGTAAATCATTTAAAAAACATGGAGAAATCCAGGCTGAATTAATTCATCTTCGGACTATGAGTCACATGGTCCAGGTCTATTAGTCTGATTATTGTCTTAGTCTGACTATAATCACATTTTTAACATGAATGCTTTGATGTGTTGATGTTTGTTTGTTTTGTAAATAACAATTCAATAGGACACACTTTTAATGAAAAAAGAAAACAGATCTGTCTTCAAAGGAAAAGACGCCGTGAAAAAGGAAACCAGGTGTAAACGAGACGAGACACGCCGACTCAGCTCAATCTGAAATCTGACCTAACGTACAATTAAAGCCTCGGTCTCCTGCTTCCTGTTCCAATAACACGACAAGTTCAGACACAGAGGACGGAGACGGAGACAGGTGGTCTCAGGTGGACATGAGTGACTCCACCACAGCACTACATTAGTCCATTAGTCTAAAAGGAAGAACCCCCCCACCTGCCCGACGAGTAACAGCAGCTGTGACAGCGACTCAGCGCTGACTGTCTGTCCAGAGGAAGAGGGGGAGGAGGAGGGGGAAGGGTGGAGACGAGGGAGTGACTGTTTGTTCAGAGCTGGTTTTGACATGTTCAGAAAAATCAGTTTTTATCGACGCAGCTTTTATTAAAAACTGACATGAGCCTGATTTCACTCACAATCAACACAACTTTGCTCTGTTTTGTCCTGCTGCTGTCAACACACTCAAACACTCACACACACACACAAAGAGCAAATTCATTAATAATCTCATTTTGTTTGTGATTATTTCTGTTTATTTCAGCGTTTTATACTTTGATGAAAATATAAAAAAACAGACTTCCTGCTTGTTAGCGATGAATAAATCCTTTATCGCCACTTCTGGTTTCCTCTGCACAAATCTCACGAGATTATCGTGGTCACATGAGACTTGAGTGTCTTGCATTAGCGTGAGCTGGAGCTAACAGCTAAGCTAACACCTGAGTTAGCAGATTTGTTTGTCGTAGAAACTCTTCCCAGCGCCCTCTGCTGGCCGAATATCATAAACATCTCATTACATTCATTTTTGTAAATGTTAATATTATTAACGATGGACCAGGTCAGGGCGTTAGCATTAGCTCTGTGAAGTGTCTTACATACTGTGTCTTTAAAGCATTTACGAGTTATGAGATGATTGACATCTCACGCTACAGAGACTTCAGTGATGACATCATTGTTCCCACAGAAGTGAACACATGAATAAGGAAACTGCAACTACACTCAGAGAGGAAGAGACCTGATGACGTCATTACATCACTCACTCATTCACATCACAGTGATTTTGAAGTGAAATATATTTCTTCACTTTTTTAAAGACAAAGCTGAGAAATAAACTCTTTAATGTGAGGATTATTTTAAATGATTTACTTCTGATGATGAGCACATGAACACTTGAAGGAACGTGTTCATTGTGTTCATGTGGTTTTTAACAAATGCGAGTGAATGTGAATTCATTTAAATTCATTTAAAAGGCAAATGATGTGATTTAACATCACACGTGACTAAGTTTGGCTACAGTAACGTGTGTGTGTGTGAGGGGGGGGACTGAAGGTGAGGTGGATCCGGGATTAACGTGTCCATGTGCGGCTGCAGAGCGCGAGCTGAGTCTCAGGGCGGTCACACACACACACGTTGGACATTAATGACTTGAGGGGACATTGCATTGATTTACATTCATTTCCTGGAGACTTACTCTTACCTTAACCACCATTACTACTGGCCTAATCCCTTGTGGGGATTTTTGTCCCCACAAGGAAGACAAGTCCCCATAATGTGACTTGTAAACAGTTTTAGGTCCCCACAACATTAGTAATACCCGCACACACACACAGAGAGACGTACCTGTGCGGAGCAGCGAGGAGGAGGACATGAGGAGGAAGAGGAGGACGATGAAGCTGGAGGACAACAAGTGCATCCTGACTGTCTCGTGTGAGGTCCAAACCCGGGTCTGGTTGAAAATCACCTGCCGGACTTTGTGCTGGACGAGTCTGACGAAAAAAACTTCAGTTCACTTCAGTTCACTTCAGATCTGGTTCTGGTTCTGGTCTTTCTTCAGTAAACGTGGCATGTACTCTCACGACCGCGCGTTCACATGAGTGATACAGGTAATTGTGAGAGAGAGAGAGAGAGAGAGAGAGAGAAAGAGAGGGTGGCACCGCCCACACTACCCCCATACACACACACACACACAGAAACTCTCAATCCCGCCCATATTCTGTTTACCCGTTTCAACAAAAACCCCGCACTTCTCTCATACACTTTACCCCCCACCCCCACTACACCACCCACTGACACACACACACATTTGTGCTTCATTCACAGTGAGGACCCTCGTATACATAATGCATTCTCAAACCCTGAAACCAGGTCTTAATCCCAAAAAACTCTGTAAAGAAGTGAGTGGGTCCTCACAAAGCCACACATACAAGAAGACACACACACACACACACACACACACACACACACACAGCAGTTTCTGTGACCTGTGTCCACACTGACTGAGACATTTGAAAACTCAACCATTTACATTTACAACAGGAATGACATCATCTACACCAGGGGTGTCAAACTCAAATGACCTGGGGGCCAATGAACATCTAGTCTGGTCAAGCAGGGCGACACAGAGAAAAAAAAGTGGAAAAAAACAAATATTTAGTAGCCGGTGGTCAAGATATTTATTATGATATTAGACAGAATTGTAAAGTAAAAGTGCTTGTTTTGATATAAAATGAATTAAATAGAAAATTTACCAAATAATGACGAGGATAATTGTGATAAAAACAGCTTAAATATATGTAATTTCACGTTGAGTGTAATACAATAGTGTGTAATAAAATATAAAATATAAAAATATTGCCGGCAAATACATTTAGTCTTATATTCTGTCTCTATTCCATCACCTCGCACAGTGGTGGGCGGGGGGCCACATGTAATCGAGGGCCACCAGTTTGACACATGATGTCATACATTTCCCAGGCCTGTATGTGGCGCTACACAGAGGTGGAGGAGAGGACGACAGGTACAAACATTTTAAAATAATCAGTAAACATTACAATGTAAATCAGCAGAGTCGCCCCCTGGTGGTTGTTTTATGCACCAATCATATAATAATGTAAACATAATAGATGTGGATGAGAGACAGGCTGAGATTTGTGGCATAATCTCGTCGGGATTACACGTGTAGTTGAGTGTCGTCTGTATAACAAGAACATGAAAAGTCATGCACAAAGATAATTGGACTCCAGGGAGAATTTTTCTGTTTATAGAAAAGAGAAGAGGCCCCAGTACAGAGCCTTGAGGGACTCCTGTGGGACAGAGATAAGGATGACTGTTGTTGCTATGACACAAAGACACACTGTTCAGTGAGACACTTTGACTCAGATGGACCACATCAGATGTGAGGATGTGGTTCTTAAGATAAAAACTGAGGTCTGAGGTCAGGGCTTCAGATAACTGCTAAAGATTAGCTGCTTCACATTAGCTGCTCATATATATATATATATATATATATATATATATATATATAGAGAGAGAGAGAGAGAGAGAGAGAGCTAGACCGGTTCCGCCCACGTCAGTCAGCTGACTGGGTGACAGAATAACGATAGGTGTAAATATGTACATGTCTGTTGACGTCTCACCGTTATGACATCAGGCACTGCCTACACTCCGCCCACATTCTGCCGACACCCTGCCCACACTCCGCCCACACTCTGCCTACCACGTACAGACACTGTTCTCAGTGGAAACACAAGCCTGACCAGGACTGTACTATTCCAGACTGAACCAGACTGCGATGGAAACACAGGGACACACAGTGACGTTGAGAGATTCAGTGTAGATGATTTGGACAAACATGTTGATGTGTGTTTTATTTCAGTGAAACAAACAGAGAATTAAATCTTTGTCTAATATCATGATGATCCTGTGAGACAGACGACGGACGCTCCTCTTAATGGACAGCAGCTCCACTGCTGATCAATAATCATTAGTCCAAGTTTCCTCTCTGTCCTGAAGACTTGTGTCGTACTGATCTCGTTCTTCTCTGTAGAACTTTCCACAACTAATCATCTCATTTAAACCGAGGAGAAGAAGAAGAGACAGACGTCAACAACTCAACAATGATCTCTGTCTTTATGTCTCTGTCTCCTCACAGACAGGTGTCTCCTCACAGTGGTTCCTCAGAGACAGGTGTCTCCTCACAGGTGTCTCCTCACAGTGGTTCCTCAGAGACAGGTGTCTGCTCACAGACAGGTGTCTCCTCACAGACAGGTGTCTCCTCACAGACAGGTGTCTCCTCACAGACAGGTGTCTCCTCACAGAGTTTCAGACTCCGCCCCCACACAGACCTGATGAAGATGTTTGTTTTAACAGAGCAGACGAGGGACAGAAGACACAAGGACAGAGGAAGAGGAACAGAGTCGTAAAGAATCCGTGGAGCAGCAGCAGTGACCGTCATCATCATCTTCATCATCTGCATGAATAACATGAATGAATGAATAACATGAATAACAAACACACAGTTGACGCTCAGCGGTGGACACATGAGATTACGCTCTGCATTTAGCCACGCCCACATTCACAGCCGTTACCATAACAATCTGCTCTGAGTCAAAAACCAGTTTTCAAGACAAAGAACATGCGAAGGTGAATGAATGAGTGAATGAGTGAATGTAAATGAAGCTGAAAGTGCTGGAGGACATGTAGTCCCTGTAAACACTTGTGTTGATGTTGCTTTATTTATTTATTGCTGTGTGATAAAAAATGTGTTTTTTATTCTGAATTTTCACATCTATGTTGTAAAATTAAATTAACAATCTTTATAAATGTATTTGTACAAAAAGAAGTGTTGAGTTCACGGTGGCTGTAAAAACTCATGGTGTTCCTCAGGGCTCCGTCCTTGGTCCACTATATCCACTATACATGTATTCATGTATATATGCATATATACTGTACATATATATGTATATATGCATATAAATATTTCATATAAAGAAATAATTAGATTTTCTGCAACTTTTACTCTTTAGATCAGAGTGAGTTTAAAAACATAAACACATGAGATCTAGACTCAGACGTCCTCGTGGCCTCAGACCTAGACTCAGATGTCGTTGTGGCCCCAGATCTAGACTCAGACTTCGTCGTGGACTCAGATCTAGACTAAGACGTCGTCGTGGACTCAGATCTAGACTCAGACGTCGTCGTGGACTCAGATCTAGACTCAGACTTCGTCGTGGACTCAGATCTAGACTAAGACGTCGTCGTGGACTCAGATCTAGACTCAGACGTCGTCGTGGACTCAGATCTAGACTCAGATTATTCACAGTATTAAGACAAACACAACAAAAAATAAACCACATCTGAGTGAAGCATGAGGTTTTTAAAACTCAGTGTTCGTCTGTTAAATCTGTTCAAACGTCCTCGTCCATGTCCTCGTCCTCGTCTTTGTCTCTGACTCAAACACATTTTCATAATTGGATTGATTTGGCAGTAATTTTAACCAGATTAACCTCAACATTCATGACGGCTCAAACATGTCTGTTCTCATCCACTCACTCACTCACTCACTCACTCACTCACAGCTGCTGCTGCTGCTGCTGCTGCTGCTGCTGCTGCTGCTGCTGCTCTTAAGTGCATCTCTAATAAAACCAGATTATCTGCCATGGTTAAACCTGGAAGTCCGTGTTTAGACTGAAGCCTAAATCAGATTAATAAACAGAACTGATCACAATCTGATCTTTTGACCAACTGTTCACATTAGAACACTGATCTTCATGTGTTCATACTGACATGGAGTTCTATAGTTACACCACAAATATGATATGGTGCCAACACGGGGCTGGTCAGAAGACGGGAATGTGTGAGCAAGAATCCAGGAAACAGAAGTGATAATCTGGTCCTGATGCAGGTCTGTCAGTCAGCCAGGAAGCAGAGAGGAAAACACGGCATGGATCACTGTATCACACAGGCAGCCAGGTAACCCACTAAGGAGGGCGGGACCTAGGCCGGGGCGTGGCATCTGTCTCTCTGTCTGTCTCTCTCTCTTTTCTTCATCCCTGGCAGCAGAGGCCACATTCCTCTCACAGAGGTCAGAGGTCAACTCCTCAGTCTTTCTCGAGTCCTAACAGACGGAGAGAAGAGGAACAATGACGGTCTGTGAGCAAGTTTCCCCCCTCATTCATTCATTCATTCATCTCTCACTCACTCATTATGTCACAGAAAGTGTTTTTGTATTCATATAAAATTATATTATGTTTGTTGTTGTTTGTTGTTTTGTTGTCACAGACCATTCATGAAAAGGAGATTTTTTAAATTAGATTAGATTAGACTGTATGGATCCTTCACTAAGGAACTTGTTATAGCAGCAGAGTCGAGCAGAACATGTATATATATATATATATATATATATATATATATATGTATATATATATATATCATTCAGAATCAAAATACTTTATCAATCCCCGGGGGGAAATTGTTTTTGTTCTAGATGCTCCGTGCAAAGCAATAGAAATACAGCAGTGAAAACAAGGCATAAGATATGGATATAAAAACAATAAAATGTATATACATATAATATACATACATATATAACTGCAGACCAGGACAAAAACCCAGTCAATCCCTCAGAGACAGATGACACACAAAGGAGAAGAAAGACAGAGAACACATCTAAAAACGGCTTATAAATCTTTAATCAGACGTCTGTGAATGTTTGGCCTGAAGCAGAAACAGCAGACTCTGTCTCTGTCCCTGTCTCTGTCCCTGTCCCTGACTCTGACTCTGTCCCTGTCTCTGTCTCAGATTAAATATGAACAGGATGAAATATTCTGTTAATGATCATTTGATTTTCTCTGTCAATTAACACAGATTATTTTCTTAACCCATTCATTTGCTGAATCAAGAATTAGATTTTACTGCATTTAAAACGTCTCAAACTTAAACTGAAGTTGCTTTTTTATTATATTTTTATCTCTTGCTGCTTTTATAGTAGTTTTTTTAATTCATGAGAAGTGATTCATATTTATTTATTTATGCTTCTAGACTTTTTAACTGTTTATTGAAATGTTTTGTGTATAATAATAATAATAATGAAAGTGGATCTGGATCCTGCAGCTTTATCCAAGAGGACCTGTCCCTGAGAGCTGGCTCCGCCTCCTGAACTGTCCCTGGGAGCTGGTTCCTCAGGAGAGGAGGAGCTGTTCACCTGTCCAGAGACAACAGATGAACTAACTCTGTGTCTCCAGGTCGCTTAAGTTAGAATAAATAATTCAATAAATCAGAGTTGTTTATTGTTTATTTATTACTTCCTCGGTCACTAACCACAAGAGTTCCTCTGTTCTTCACAGTCGTCATGACAACATATAGATTTTATGATAAGTGCTGCTTGTAAAACGTGCATTAATGTTGAAAGAAACAGGAAGTGATTATTTATGAATGAGAGGATGAAATGGAAACACAATCATGTGGTGCATTAGTCTGTGATCATACGTTCATACAGAGAATCACTCAGTGCTTTCATGTGTTCACGTACAGTTAGAATCATAATAATGAATGACCATCAGGGGGCGCTGCCACTTTTTTTAGTTTTTAGTTTAATTCTTTATTTCAAACAAGAATAAAAAATCATTTTCCCAGGTCGTCTTCAACAAAACACGACGCCCATTTAAAAGGGGCGTGGCCATGAGGTGACTTCAGAATATAAACAGCTGATGTTTGATGACGTCGCAGCTTCTTAATATCAAACATGTTTAATGATGACGTCATCAACACTGAGACGCCGGACGTCTGTCACATGGACAGACGGGAATTTGGACAATTGGACAGTTGAACAGATGGAGAGTTATGAGATTAAATGTCTCTCACTTGTGTAATAATAAATGTCTCCAGTTGACTGTGTTTATTTTGTCCATGCAGCAGAAGACATATAATTCTGTTGTGTGTCTGTTGTGTGGCAGTTGTTGTGTGTCTGTTGTGTCTCTGTTGTTGTGTGTCTTTGTTGTTGTATGTCTGTTGTTGTGTGGCAGTTGTTGTGTCTCTGTTGTTATGTCTCTGTTGCTGTGTGTCTGTTGTTGTGTCTCTATT
This sequence comes from Solea senegalensis, assembly GCF_019176455.1. Taxonomy (NCBI): domain Eukaryota; kingdom Metazoa; phylum Chordata; class Actinopteri; order Pleuronectiformes; family Soleidae; genus Solea; species Solea senegalensis. Next base: position 101,899 of record NW_025321152.1, on the reverse strand, counting down.
GTTGTGTGTCTGTTGTTTTGTGGCAGTTGTTGTGTCTCTGTTGTTGTGTCTCTATTGTTATGTCTCTGTCGTTGTGTGTCTGTTGTGTCTCTGTTGTTGTGTGTCTGTTGTTATGTCTCTGTTTTTGTGTGTCTGTTCTTGTGTGGCAGTTGTTGTGTGTCTCTGGTCTGAGGACAGATAATGATTGTGTCTTTTATGGTCTCAGAGTTTTGTGGTGAAACTGAAACTGAAACCGCTGAGGTTTGATTTTATTACATTTTAATAGTTTGTTGTGTTTTGTGTGTGTCTTTGTCTTTAAGTGTCTTTATTGTCTATATAAACATTTATATAAAAGTCTACTTTTATTGACAGTAAATATGTGACATGAATCAAAGTGTGGACGTTCTTCTTATGTTGGTGATGAAGACATGAGACATGAGACACTGCTGTGTCCAAACACTCACAGAGCAGATGTGTGTGTGTGTGTGTTCTTCACCACAGAGAACTCTGCTGTTTCTCTGCTTTCATTATTGATGAGACTTAAAGTGAATTTTCCTTTGTGTGTGTGTGTGTGTGTGTGTGTGTGAGACTCACCCTCTCCCTCCCGTCATGCAGGATAGTCATCCATCCATCACATTAGCAGGTGCCACATGAATCATTAAGTCTCCTCCTGATGAAAGGATGATGTTTGACAAATAACATTTTCTTCATCATTCATATCATTAAAGTTATATCAGTGTAATCCTTTAGCTGCTGCTTATACAAATGACATCATAGTTGTATAAACACGTCATCACTGACTCAGAAGTCTTCTGTTAGAACTTGATACAAATGTGACATCATCATGTTCGACCACTATAACGCACACAGGTCTCGTCTGAACTCCTGGTCCGAACCCCGGAGCACAGACCCAGTAACAGGCTAATGAGATGTCCTCTTCCCTCCATCGTCCTGCAAACGTCCGATCCCTCTGTAACAAAGTGGACCTGCTACACGCTCGCTGCCGCCTGTAGGGCCTTCGGGGACATCGTGGCGGCAGAAATTCACGACAGTGAATTATGTCCCACGGTTCTTTCTGGAAAGACTGGACAGACAAATAGGTTATCACTTTCAGGTGCACAGGGGTCATACTGTTGTCACAAGATGAAGCTTAAAAATAGCTTTGTTGTCTGGCCTGCACCACCTGGGACATTTTTGATAAGGAATTAGACAACAGGGTCTCCATCATCCCTGATTATATCAACTTCTGTATCCAGACCACCATACCAGTTAAAAAAAATAATGAAATATCCCAACTCCAAACCATGGATCACACCACAGATGAGACGAAGCCTGAGGGAGAAGCTCAAAGCCTTCAAGCTCGAGGACTGGACAGCAGTGAAGACAGCGAACAGAACAGTCCTGAGGTCCTGAAAGCCAAACTCAAATATAAGAATAGTCTAGAACAAAAATTCAGCAAAATTAAAACCAAACAAGTCCTTCAGACGGCCAAAACCCTCACTGGAAAGGCACCTAGACCCAGCCCACCAATATCACCTGATTTTGGACACCAGCTGAACATCTTCTTTAATTGATTTAACAGAGGAGTGCCACAGACAACTGGGCATGCTCCCCCTGCTGGACCCCAACGGACCAGCCCCCTTCTCAGAGGAAGACGCCAGGAGGCAACTGAGAAGGTGCAAAACAGGTGCAGTTAATTGATGATCAGCTGTTGTTATTTCTCGTAAATCCATACTTACACTTCCTGAGACCAGGTTTTGACCTCTGCTCTCCAGCATGGTCCATCCTGGAGGAAGAAACAGTGTGAATGAGTTTCTGTCCAACATGAGTCCAAACTGTTGTCTTAATGACGCACTCTGGTGGACACAATTATGAACTACACCCAGGTGTGTTTCAGAGAGAAGTCTGCAGAACCAGAGACCACAGTTTCAGGAGGCAACATGTTTTCTTAACAGCGCCACCATGTGGACAACACAGAAAACAACTCCTATTTGTTATACATTTTAAACTTCTGTATATACATTCATTTTAAACTCCTGTATATACATATTTAATTCCTGTATAAACATTTTTAACTGTTGACACTGACTGTGGATGACAGTCTGTGTTCCTTTGCCTTTTCTTATGTAATACGTTGTATTGCTCTTGTTATTGTTTTATTTTCATGGTCATGGTCATGGAACTCTGGTTTGCTTCAAGTGAACCAAATGCAGGAAGTGGACTACAAGGCAGGGCATTGTGGGTAAACACAACCAAAACATATGCGCATGTAGAACGATAGCCGGGAGAAATGTGTGAATCCATCGTTGCAGCATAGCTGTGTCGTAGGTTCTCATAAAACCATCGGATCTGATGCAGCTCCATGTTTTTCTCTGATGTGGAGGAAAATAATTTTTTTGTCTTCTGGGACTCAAATTAAATTTTTTGACATGACTTTCAAGCTAATTGGATGAAGTAACATGTGACCCCAGAAACCCCTGAAAAAACACAGTGACCCCATGAACCACTGAAAAAACACAGTGACCCCATAAACCACTGAAAAACACAGTGACCCCAAAAACACTGAAAAACACAGTGACCCCATAAACCACTGAAAAAACACAGTGACCCCAAAAACCACATATGCCTGTATATGTGAGTGAGTGAGTGAGTGAGTGAGATTAAATTGAACTTTCAAGCTGACTGGATGAAGTAAAATATTAGAAACATTCTGTCCTGGACGCTGAAAAACTAGTTCATGCTTGTGTTACATCTAGATTAGATTACTGTAACTCCTTATTATCAGGATGTTCCAACAAGTCTGTTAGAACCCTTCAGTTCATTCAAGTTTCTGTTCTGACAGGAACTAGAAAGAGAGACCATATCACTCCAGTGTTAGCTTCTCTACACTGGCTCCCCGTACAGTTAAGAATTCAATTTAAAATCAAAGCACTTCATGATCAGGCCCCTTCATACCTGAAAGACCTAGTCTTACCCTATCACCCTAACAGATCTCTTAGGTCCCAAAATACAGGTTTACTTGTGGTTCCCAGAGTCTGTAAGAGCAGAATGGGAGGCAGAGCCTTCAGTTACCAGGTTCCTCCTCGTCTGTGGAACCAGCTCTGAATGACAGTTCGGGAGGCGGAGCCTCCCTCTTTATTTAAAGTTAGACTTAACACTTTCCATTTTGATAAAGCTTATAGTTAGAGCTGGTTCAGGGAAACCTGGACCATCTCTTAGTTATGCTGCTATAGACCTAGACTGCTGGGGGAATTTCCTGTGGTGCATGCAAACTCACTCTCTCACACTCAGGGTATGAATATGACTTTATTATACGTCATTAACCTTGTTCTTTCTCTCCCGAGTTTGTGTCTTTCCTTCCTCTCTCTCTCTCTCTCTCTCTCTCTGTGTGTCCTCATCTTGCAGGTTGCGGGATCCAGATCCAGTTTCGAGGCTACTATTATTATTATCATACATATCATCACCATTATTATTGTGCTATAATAAAAAGTAAATATCGGTATAATTTTTATCAACAGTCTCTGCTGCTTCTTAAACATATCATCACTGACCCTAACTGTGCTGTATAAACTTATAACTTGATACAACTGTTATATACCTGGTCCTGGTCTCATCTCCCTCTTGTCCTTTCTGTCCCCCACATCTCCTCTGTCCCCCATTTTTTCCTTTCACCACAACCGGTCGGGGCAGATGCTACACATCTCTGAGTCTGGTTCTGTCCTCTTCTGTTAAAAGGGAGTTTTTTGTCTCCACTGATGCCTACTGTCTGCGCATTGTGTGAACTGTTTTCTGCTCTCCATGATGTTGAGATAATGTATGTTATGATCTGGCGCTATATAAATAAAATTGATTTGAATTGAATTAAAATATGTGAATATATGTGACCCCATAAACTGTTGTAAAAACACACATTAATTGTTAATTTAAATGTTAAACAGCTGATAGATAAATATAAATAAAAACATATAACATCTCTCTTTTTACCAAAATATCTAAAATGGAGGAAACAGATGTGAAAGTGAATAAAAACACCAGAGGAAAAATCATACAAACACGTTTAATGTCAGTAAAACTCAGACAGAACTTTGACCTTTGGTTCATGATCCATGTTCATGTCAAGCTGTTGTTCCAAACACCTGAGGCAGAGCTCGCTGGGAGGCGGGACTTGTGCAGGAGGTGGAGTGACATCAGGAAGAAGGTCACGCTGACTCCGCCCAGAATGACCACACCTGAGATCAGAGCGCTGGTCACTGGGTTCAGTGAGTGGGAGGAGTCTGCAGACGCTGATGGTTTGAACAAAAATTTACAAAGTTCAACAAAAGCACAAGATTTTGTGTGTCTGTGTTTTGTTTAAGGAAGTATCTATTGTCTAGAGTCACACATGATATTTAAAACTGTTCTTTGTAACATTGTATAAAACTTCTTACCGAGCTGAGAGTTGTAGACAGAAGTTTCATCTAAAAATAAACAAAGTATGAAGTAAATCATCTTGTCAGATTATTCTTTCAAGAGTCAGATTATTATGAGTCAGGTTATTCTTCAAAGAGTCATATTATTATGAGTCAGATTATTATGAGTCAGATTATTCTTCAAAGAGTTATATTATTATGAGTCAGATTATTCATCAAAGAGTCAGATTATTCTTCAAAGAGTCATATTATTGAGTCAGATTATTCATCAAAGAGTCAGATTATTATGAGTCAGGTTATTCTTCAAAGAGTCATATTATTATGAGTCAGATTATTCATCAAAGAGTCAGATTATTATGAGTCAGATTATTCTTCAAAGAGTCATATTATTCTTCGTACCACTCCTGGTGACAATGGGTCCAGCAGTGATGACGGCGTTACTCGACGCTGCTGCTGCTGCTGCAGGATAATCTGGACTCTTGTCATCTTCCCGCTGACGTCGGCGTCGTCGCATACACAACTGACAATCACATGACCAGAGTATTTCAGTGGTCACTGAGGTCGGAGGGAAAAAACGCTGAGTCATGACTGTCGGACACTCACTGGCATCAGCGTGACGCAGTCGTCGGCTCGACACAGTTTGGTGACGCAGTGTAAAAACACCGTGGACAGTTTCTGGTGTCGGTGTTTGATGAAACGGAAAACCTCCAAGGAGAAACGTCCCATCTGACTTCTGCCGTTCTCAAACACGATCGTCTGTGGGTCTTTGTAGCAGCTGAACACACGTGAACACATGAACATACGTGAACGCATGACAGATGTGTATCTGTGGCACATTCACCAGCAGCTGAAAAGAAAATGAGCGTCTTTTATGCGTCGAGACAGAATCGGCGTCATTACCCGAAGAAAAGCTCGTAGCGGAGTTGGTCATTAGGATTCCCCGAGGGCGTCGCGTAACAGTCGTCCATCAAGATGTTCCACCTGCAGACAAACACACAAGCAGCCTTTCACATTATGAACACATGAATGAGAGATCTGTAAAAACTTGATCATGGTGGGAAATCTTTGCTTTAACTCTGGACGTGTAACACGAGCGCTTCAGTGATTCTGTCGCTAAATCAAAGATTAAAGAGTGAATGTTATCAATGTTACCTTTTGTCTAAGTTTGTTGCTTTGACTGCGGCAAACACTCGTGTTTTCAGAGCGAGTCCCGACGCTGGAATAGACAGAGGATGACTGTACGTCGAGTCCTGAACACACAGAGATTAGCCCTATTTAATCTGGTTCAACAGTCTTTGATCTTCAGACTCACCAGATTATTTATTTATTTATTTAGTCAGACTATTCTAAAAAAAAAACAAAAAAACATCTTCAAACCGTCATGCTGTTCTTAAGAGAGTCGGATTATTCGTCCAAAAGTTTTAAATTATTCTGCAGAGAGGCAGATTATTAGAACTACGTTTTATTATGCTATTCTAAAAAAAAATGTCTTCAAAGAGCCAGATTATTTTACAAAGAGTCCAATTATTCTTCATAGAGTCAGACTTCTCTTACCAGAGTCAGATTATTCATCCAACAGTTGGATTATTGCCCAAGAATCATATTATTCTTCAGAGAGACAGACTTTTCATTTAACAGTTGGATTATTCTCCAAAAAGTCTGTCTGACTATAGTCTGACTATTCCTCAAATAGTTTGACTATTCTTAAAAGAGTCAGATTGAAGAGAGTCGTACAAAAGTTGGAGTTATTCTTCAAAGAGTCATATTATTCATCAAATAATTTGATTATTCTTTAGTCGGACTATTAAAATAGTCAGCCTATTCTTCAGGGAGCCAGATTATTCTTTGCAGAGTCAGTTTATTCATCCAAAAATTGGACTATTCTTGAAAAAGTCAGATTATTTGTCTTCTTTATTCGCACCATTCATGATGTGAATTATTTAACTATCAACTATCTGCGAAATAAATAGAATTGAAGTTTAATTTAAAATATCATTTATGTTACTTTAAAATTAAAATGTGCTCAATTTGCCGTGTTGACCTTTTTATACATAAAAAAAAAATAGACGTTTGAATGAATGAGATGTGATTTTTGTTCATTAACAAAGTATAAATCTGTGAAATTAACTGAAATATTGTAACAAATCCTTCACTTACAAAACCATGATTCAGGTTCATGAACCCAATTTTCATGAAAATAAATCTGTTAATGTCGTCATTAAAATCTTCAGAGTTCATGAATGAATGAATGAATGAATGAATGAAACTCACGTTAAATAGGAGCATACTGAGCGTGCTCTCAAAGGTACCATTGTTGTCCTTGATGGTTACAGCTGAAGACGAGCTGTGAACACATGAAGTAACACGTTCACTTTGTCAACTTTGACCTATAATATTCTCTGACTCTCAGTCACGAATGACTTGATTTGCAAAAAGGTGAAATAAGCGACAGATTTGACTTTTTATTGCACTTTTAGAGAAAGTGATGATGAGATAAATAAATAAATGATCTTCTGAGCTCATTCGAAAACACAATATTGAGTTTCCAGCTTTTAAACTGATGAATGTTAGAAACTTACGATGCCAGCTGTGAGTTATTGACCAGATACTCCAGAGGATACGTGCAGCTGAACTTATACAGCAGACTGGGCAGATAACTGATGATGTCAGGAGGGTCAGGAGTGTCAATGTAACCTGACACGTTTCCAGTCTGCACCACAGACATGTTCCCGTACACGTTTGGTCCGTACACTGTACTCACCTGCACACACACACACACACAAGCATGCACATGCACAGAACTGGTTCAGGTTAGTGATGAGACTTTGTTTAAACTGTTTAAATGAATGGAAGTAAATGTGGAGTCCTGTGTGTTTGTGTTCTTGTATTTGTCACTTTGTGAGGACCAAAAATGGTATAAACTCTGTCAGGCTGCAGGATCCAGATCCACTTTTGAGGCTATCATTATTATTATCATCACCATTACTATGATGCTATAATCAAAGTTATATCAGGCTAATTGTTTAGCTGCTGCATATATAAATTACATCATAGTATAAACATGTCATCAGTGACATGAGTTAAACTTAGAATCTGTTTATCTGCTCCTGGTCTCTCTCTTCTGTCCCCATTTTTCCTTTCACCACAACCTGTCTTGGCAGTTGCTGCACATCTTTGAGTCTGGTTCTGGTTCTGTCAGGGATTTCTTCTTCTGTTAAAAGAGTTTTTTTTCTCTCCACTGCCCCCTAGTGTTTGTTCATTGTCTGAATTGTTGGTTTCTCTGCTCTTGATGATGTTGTTTATGTACCGACCTGAGATCATGTTTGTTATGATTCAGCGCGTTATAAATAAAGTTGAATTTAATTGTGTGTGTGTGTGTGTGTGTGTGTGTTACCAGCAGACTGTTACCACAGGCCTCCAGTGAACTGAGGCTGATGCTGAAAACAACAGCGGTGGGAAACGTGTTGTTGTTGACGAAGCCTCGACACTGAGCGTCGCCGTGGAAACTGTTCAGAGCCAAATCTGCCACAGTGTAACCAGAGAAAATCACCGGGCAGAAGTTAATCTTTACGGTGATGGTCTGAACGCCACAGTACACACTGATGTCACGCTCACCTGCACGAGGAGGGAGGAGGAGGGAGGAGGAGGGAAGAGGAGGAAGGAGGGAGGAGGAGGGAGGAGGGAGGGAACAAAAAGATGAACGCACGTCAATCATATCTTTGTTACAAGACTTTAAATTTGTTTTGTTTTTTGTGTAAAAGTGCAGTTTTTACTGCCACCTATCTGTGAGGTCGCAGAATACAACGCTCCACTTTAAACATGGAGGAGAAACTATGGTGGCCTGAAGGCAAATAAGAAAAAATAAACAGGAAAAGAAAAATATTTATGTGCTCATTTCTCTCATTTTTATTTGTAAAACTTTACAAATATAAGAGGTCACATCCTGTGACCTTTAACCTTTAACAAAAACAACCAACCTACCATCAAGTCAGGTGTTTATCATTTACAATCAAAACTGGAGAGTTAATGTGAACAGGATGGAAAATAATACACTAGATGAAGTGAATTTAATCAGATTAAGGCATGAATCCAGTTTTAATCTGTAATTTCTGATTTAAAATAAAATTAAAAACATTACATCATTAAGTGCTTTTGTTTCTCACCAGGAAATCTGCTGTGAAAACCAGCGTCACAGTTAAATCCATTAAACTGAGCTGAAGCCATGTTACTCATCATCATCATCATCATCATCATCAGGAAGAAGAAGCACGAGCGCGTCATGGCAGCAGCACCTGAGCGATCTTTGACCTCTGACATCCTCACAAGGTCACCATGGCAGAAAACAGATTCCTCAGGTGTGTGAAAAATAAACAGCTGCATCTGCTGCTGAAAACCTCCATCACCTCCTTTTAAATGTCTTCTTCATCGCTCGCTCCTCCTCTCTCTGTCCTCGCTCCTCCTTTGTCCCCCACAGTGTTGGAGACAGACACAGAGACAGAGACGTTGGACATGTGGCGTATCGTCGGTGGATCTTCAGATAAACCAGCGTCTTTATTCCAAACTGTGGGACAAAGACGCTGTAGCAGAACCAAACACTGGAAACTCTGTCGCATCTGAAAGACACAAACAAATCTGTTCAAATGATCCAGAAACCTGAGTGTGTTCACTCATGTGTTCACTCATGTGTTCACCTACTCATCTCTGAGTCTGATCCTCACTCTGTCACTCTTTAGTTGCTATAATTGTACTGCGCTAAAGTGATAAAAATATCATTCACCTCTTTTAAAAAAAGTCACTGAGTTTATAAATTAGGTTTAAATCATGTAAAAGTCACATTGTGGGCGTGTCCACAGGAGGAGACAAACACACATACTGGTTTATTGTCTTTAGTGAGGACCGTGCGTCCACAGACGTCTCTGTTCTTCAGAATATTGACGTAAACTCTCTGAGACTAAACCACTTGTTTAACAAACACGTAGAGAAGAGACATTTCCACCATTTTGTTTGTGTCAGTTTAAGCAACATTTAGCTACAGTCCTGCTCTCTGTCTCCCCCTGTGTCTGTCAGTGGTACTGTAGCTCTTCTTCTTTATTTCTTCATCATTTTTCTGTGTGTTTTACATCATTTTCAGGGTTATTAAAGAATTTCAGAATAGTCAATAAAGAATTTTGACTGCACATTGGACACAGAAAATGACGATGATGTCTTTGTAAAAAAATTCAACAATTAGACAAATCAACATATTTAGTTATTTTTGTTTATATGACACAATTATCAGCTGCTTTTAAAAAAAAATGTATTTACATGACAGTAAATACTGAGGGAAAATGTGTGTGTGTGAGACATGCCGTCCTTATGGGGACAAAAATCAAATCCCAGTAACATGTTGTGTGGTTAGTGTTACATTAAGGTTAGGTCAGTAGCTAATGTACACGTGAAGGTTATCTTTGTGAGGACATTGTGTCTAAGCCCCACAACTTTAAAGGGCTTTTTCAGGGTTAAGACCTGGTTTTAAGGTTAGGGAATGCATTAGGTCTATCATGTGTCCTCACAAAGATATTAAAACAACTTTGTGTGTGTGAGTGGTACAGTCAAGTATTACTTCATAGGACATTCACTGTCATAAAACCTGAAATTCACCTTTAAAAATCAGCGATTGTCCTGGTTTTCACGTGTGAAGACTGTTTGCTTGGAGAGCATCATGACACTGTGCTGCCCCCGTGTGGTCTCAGTCTGTGGTTACAGGAAATAGCAAACAGCATTGTAGTTATAATCTCAGTGAGTCAGCCATTTTGATTTATATTTGACATTTGAAAAAAACAAAAAACAAAACATGAAGTCCTGCTGAGATAAAAAGAAAGAAGCTAATTTATTATTTATGAGAAAAATTTAAATTTAATAATTTAAAAATGAGGATTAAGTGTATTCACAAAAAAATAAAAAAACATTTAACATTTAAATTGAGGTTACATTAATTAACATTAGTAAATGCTGTAATAAACATTTATTTACTATTAATGTTTTAATAAAACATGTAATATATATGCCTATACATATATATATAGAGGCATATATCATATATATATATATATTCATACAACATTCAATGGTTCATAAAGCTACTGTGACTGATTTACTCCAAATGTATTTACCTGTAAGACCTTTACCTGTAGCTGATCTAAGGTCAGTTCTTGTAGACCTCCACCTGCAGCTGATCTGAGGTCAGTTCCTGTAGACCTTCACCTGTAGCTGAGTCAGTTCCTGTCCTTCACCTGTAGCTGATCTGAGGTCAGACCTCCACCTGTAGCTGATCTGAGGTCAGTTCCTGTAGACCTCCACCTGCAGCTGATCTGAGGTCAGTTCTTATACCTCCACCTGCAGCTGATCTGAGGTCAGTTCTTGTATACCTCCACCTGCAGCTGATCTGATGTCAGTTCCTGTAGACCTCCACCTGCAGCTGATCTGAGGTCAGTTCCAGTAGACCTCCACCTGCAGCTGATCTGAGGTCAGTTCTTGTATACCCACCTGAAGCTGATCTGAGGTCAGTTCCTGTAGACCTCCACCTGCAGCTGATCTGAGGTCAGTTCTTGTATACCTCCACCCGTAGCTGATCTGATGTCAGTTCCTGTAGACCTCCACCTGCAGCTGATCTGAGGTCAGTTCCTGTAGACCTCCACCTGCAGCTGATCTGAGGTCAGTTCTTGTATACCTCCACCTGCAGCTGATCTGAGGTCAGTTCTGTATACCTCCACCTGCAGCTGATCTGATGTCAGTTCCTGCAGACCTCCACCTGTAGCTGATCTGAGGTCAGTTCCTGTAGACCTCCACCTGCAGCTGATCTGTGGTCAGTTCTTGTATACCTCCACCTGCAGCTAATCTGAGGTCAGTTCTTGTATACCTCCACCTGCAGCTGATCTGATGTCAGTTCCTGTAGACCTCCACCTGCAGCTGATCTGAGGTCAGTTCCAGTAGACCTCCACCTGCAGCTGATCTGAGGTCAGTTCTTGTATACCTCCACCTGAAGCTGATCTGAGGTCAGTTCCTGTAGACCTCCACCTGCAGCTGATCTGAGGTCAGTTCTTGTATACCTCCACCCGTAGCTGATCTGAGGTCAGTTCCTGTAGACCTCCACCTGCAGCTGAAGCAGCTGATCCACGATCAGAGCAGGAGATGTTTCTTCACTCAGACTTCAACAAACTGAGGCCGTCATTTCCCTCAGAGTGTGGCCCTAGTTTCTTTTTTAATAGCCCTTTAAAAAGCGTAGAAGAAGAAGCAGGAAGAGGAGGAGGAGCGGTAGCGCGGCGCGACGCGGTGGCGACTGTCGGAGCGGCAGCGGCGGTAGCGGTAACGCGGTAGCGGCAGCAGCAGCGGTGGCGGCAGGAGAGGAGACGCAGGATCCGGTGTTTGATCTCGGGATGTGCTCGGCAGTCAGAGTCGGTTCTGACGATGATTCACAGAGTAAAGTGTTCAGTTTTAAACTCGGTGAGCTGTGAATGAGTTTGGAGGGAAACAGGAACGTGTTTTCTCTGATTGTAGTCGCCGCCAGTGTTCGCCTGTGTTCCGCCTGTGCCGCAGCCTGGTCCCGGTTTTCTCTGCTCTGAGGTGAGAAAAGGCAGCAGAGCAGCAGGAGGACGAGGACGTTTTCGTTTCAAACCCTGTTTTTATTCTTTTGTTTTTTTTTTAAATCTGGAGCTCGTATTGTGAGGATACAGCCGCAGGAAGGAGACATTTTATTGTGAAAGTCTTTTGTTGCGCTGACGGAGCGAACATGTCGGGCCAGAGCATCACGGACAGAATCACTGCAGCTCAGCACAGCGTCACCGGCTCCGCGGTGTCTAAAACCGTGTGTAAGGCCACGACCCACGAAGTCATGGGCCCCAAAAAGAAGCATCTGGACTGTGAGTATGACACTGTGAAGCCGGAACACTGTAAATGTGTCGCTGCTGAAGCTACAAGGCCTCAAAGCCTCAAAGCGTCAGTCAGTCAGTCAGTCAGTCAGTGCTGGTTACACACACACACACACACACAGATTACACTGTTTCCAGGCCTTGTTTTTGTCACAGACCTCCTCACAATGAAACTGTCTCTACATCTGAATCAGCATATTCTTTATTTATGATTATAAATTCATGTTTTATTGATTTAAACCTTTAGCTGATGTGATGCTAGCTCGTGTGTAGCTGCCTGTGATTGTTCAGTCGACTCTGCTGTGATTCTGTCACACAGTTACATTATATTATATTATATTATATCATATTATAGTAAAGCACAGGTAGAGATGAGCTCATACATGTCTGAGTGATAGGAGGAAAACTATGATCACACAACTTTATTATCACGGTGTATCAGGGATGTAACAGTATCTGTTATAATACAGTCAACAATAATAATAATGACAATATTTACTGGGCGATGTGTTAAAACTATCTTATGACGATATGCATGGTTTGATATCAATGTATGACAATATAAACACAATATAATATAAATATAATATAACACAAACATTTAAATTTAAAAAAAGTGTGACTTTTAAAATATTTTGTTGATTCCAAGTATTTTTAATATGTGTATATGTATATGTACATGTGTATACATATATGTATGTATATACAGTATATATATATATATATATATATATATATATATATACATATATATATATATATATATACATACATGTATATAAACAATATTAGGAAATGTATGACATTGTGATGAAACTATGACTTACAATAACAACAAACATAGTTGTTTATGAAATCTTACTGCTTTAGGTTTGTTGCTAGCACACATAAACACTAAACATTCATGGAGAGAGAAAAGTGTGTTACTGTCATTCTAAAAATATAGTTTTTGCGCACTAGACTGCTGTTAGCAGTACCAGTGTTAGCGTAGACTGTTGTTAGCAGCATCAGCCTTAGGTTAGACTGCTGTTAGCAGTTCTAGTACTATGGTGGACTGCCGTTAGCAGTGCTAGTATTAGATTGGACTGCCGTTAGCAGTGTTATTATCAGGTTAGACTGTTGTTAGCAGCGATAATATTAGGTTAGACTGCTGTTAGCAGTGCTAGCATGTGGTTAGACCACTGTTAGTATTGTAAGTTATAGTTTAGACTGCTGTTAGCAGTACTAGTATGAGATTGCTGTTAGCAGCACTAGCCTTAGCTTAGACTCCTGTTAGCAGCTCTAGTCATGATTCCTCTGTTGGACCCTGAGTCAACATTTACCATAATGCTCTCAGTGTTTCTCCATCATGGTGGAGCACAGGTGATGGAGTAATGTGATACCTGCTGCTGCTGCTTCCTCCACAGCCTGACGTCATCACACAGCTTAAAAACCCTCAGTCAGAGACACACACTCATTCCTACGCATTGATTTGCACTTAAGAAGAAATGATGGCACTGATATCAGTGGCTTTCATGAAGGTAAAGTTGAGTAACAGTTCAGGGAGATTGTTTGCTGTGACTTTAGGCCTCATATTTATGGTGTTTGTGATTTAATACACTACAGCTATGATGTCATGATAAGCTGTGAGTGTTAAGAACCGGTATTGTCGACTGTTTTAACAAAACTTACATTTGTGCTGCTGCTAACAGAAATATTGCTTGTTATGCTTCAACAAATTGCTACTATTAGCATCACTGTGAAGAGGCTAGCACTCATCATGTTTGAATCTGTAGCTACGGTTAACATTACTTTGAAGAAGCTAACACTCTCTGTGGTTAAATGTTCTGCTACCATTATTATTACTTTGAAGAAGCTAACACTAATTATGGTTAAATGAGTTGCTACTGTTGTCACTTGAAGAGGCTAGCGTTCATTACGGTTTAATGTTTTGCTCCTGTTAGCAGGTATTTGAAGAAGCTAACACTCATCATGGTAAAATATGCACATTAGCAACACTTTAAAGAGGCAAGCAATCATTATGTTTAAACGTGTGGCTCCTGTTACTTTCAAGAAGCTAACACTCGTCAGGTGAGTGTGTGATTAACACTGTCAGAGAAAACAACAAGTGTGTCTGTGTTTAATCAGCTTTATTTCAGAACAGAGACAGTTATTTGTTGTGTTATTACCTGGTCTTTATTGTGAGTTTTATGAGATAATTCAGTTGTGTAAACAGGAAGACACCCTTTTAATAAAAACAATCACAGCTGTGTGTGGAGATCAATTAAGTTTATAGAATTCCAGAAATGTTTTCAAAGGACAAACCTAAAAAAAAAACATGCTTCTAATTCTGTAAACGACTGTAAAACAAACATTCAAATTATTTTACTTTGAAAAAGTGATTTCATTTTCAAACATGTTTCAGGATGCATTAATATCATATATCATTGACATCACAGACAGGAGGTTTCAGTGTCTCAGTGTGTGAGTATTATATTAAAAATATCTCTGATTAATTCACATTTACAGAAAGGAGGGTTTGATTTTTTTATTACAGTCGTAAGTTAATTCCTGTCGTTCAGATGTTGGGACGTAGTTTGAAGACAGATTACAAATTTGTTTTTAATAATTGTTGTTTTTTGTAATTGTGAATATTACACACATATTACAAGACGTTTGAGAACATCATCATTTCCACGTTTATAACATTTTATGAACCAACAACTAATTGATTAATGGAGAAAATATGGACAGGTTTATTTGCTTTAGTTGCTCAGTTTATATTTGTGTCTGATACAAATCCATATGACAGCCTTGAGTATTTACAGTGAGAATAAATATCCTCAGGTCTTTGTCTGACTTGAGTGATGAGAGTTTTTGTTGTGTTTCAGATTTGATCCACTGCACTAACGAGATGAACGTGAACATTCCCCAGTTGGCCGACTCTCTGTTTGAAAGAACCACGAGCACCAGCTGGGTGGTCGTCTTCAAGTCTCTCATCACCACACATCATCTCATGGTCTATGGAAACGAGGTGAGACGCTGTTTCCGCTGATGCCACGTAAATACACTAAAGGTCAGGTGATTAACCACTGGTTTATTCTTTTTCTCCTTCATGCAGCGTTTCGTCCAGTATTTGGCTTCCAGGAACACACTCTTCAACCTCAGTAATTTTTTGGACAAAAGTGGGTTACAAGGTAAAAGTTTGACTGACAGTTCTAAATTAAACATGTATGTATATGCATATATATGTATATGTGTGTGTTAGAGATGTAACGATATGAAAATTTCATATCACAGTTATTGTGACCAAAATTATCACGGTATTGTTAGATGTGTTCAAAAAGTACTGAACACACACACTGAAATCTTTTAACAAAGTTTTATTTTAAAAAATATTATATGATGATTATTATTATTATTATTATTATTAATTATCATCTGACTGACTGACACGTGCGCACACACACACACACACACAGGTCCTCACTCTGTCGGATAATAATTAAGTAGCAGCGGTCGTACACAGCATGAAAATAAAATAAAAAACACAGAAACAAACAAATTTTTCTCTGCTACGGTACATGTCGTCTGCACACACTACTCGCTTTCGCTGATAGCGCCCAATAACATGTATTTTTACAGGAGTAACGTTAGGTAACACTTAACTTAGGTTTCCTTTATTGAGAAAATAGGAACGTTTTACAGACAAACCATGACATTTCCCACTATTCCGAAATCCCGTTTTTGTTGACTTACTTTACACTCGCTGAAGCGTTGTGGGTGGTGCTCACGGAAGTGTTACCCCCCCTTCGCGGAGTTTTTTTTTTTGTCTTCAATTATTTTACCGTCAACATCATTTAAAAATGCAAAATATGCCCAGACTTCTGATCTTGTTTTTTTACTGGGGGGGAAATCTCTGGAGCGCAGGTGTCTTCAGCCGTGTTGTCACAGGACAGTGGAAACTGCGCATGTGCGCCCGCTTCTGAGCGAGTGCCGTTCAGGTGTCGCTGCTTCTTCAGGAAATGAGCAGTATCACTGAGTTTTTCGGTCATCAGTTGCGGTAATCAATCACGGTTTTAACGATAATTAAAATTTGAAACGGTACTACTAACCGTCGGGAATTTTACTGCGGTTTATCGTCATACCGGTAATCTCTAGTGTTACATCTCTAGTGTGTGTACATATATATATATATATATATATATATATATATATATATATATATATATATATATATATATATATACGTATATATGTATATATACGTACATAAAATATGGTGCTTTTGTTTCCCAGGCTACGACATGTCGACGTTTATCAGGAGGTACAGTCGATATCTGAATGAAAAAGCTGTTTCTTACAGACAAGTCGCCTTTGACTTCACTAAAGTCAAACGTGGGTAAGGACTCACTTTTCTTTTTCAGTCACACTCGAAACATTAATCATGTTTATGTTTTTAATATAAACATAAACATGATCTCCAGCATGATTTTCATAAATGAATGATTGTAATAATCACAAACACAGTGAATGATCAGTTTATCGTGTGTCTCCTCCTCCTTGTCCTCCGTCTGTCTTCATGTGTCCTCACAGAGTGGACGGTGTAATGAGGACCATGAGCACAGAGAAGCTGCTCAAGACTATTCCAATTATTCAGAACCAGATGGACGCTCTGCTTGACTTCAATGTGAGTTAAAGGTGAAGCTGCTGTGTCTCTGCAGCTTCAGTGTGAACAACGTACTGAAGTTTTATTCTGTCACTGAGGAAGCAGCTGATCGTCACACGTGACCTTCTGTACAGCAAAATCTGTCAATAAACATTTCAAACTATTAAAAATTAAATTAAATAATCATTTAGAATTAAACATCAAACAATTCATTGTGTGAAATGTATCACAATTAAAATGTAAAAGGAAAATTCTGCTCATTTGTTTGATGACCCAAAATAAATCTCCTGTGACCCATCTGTGGGCCCCCGAGCCAGACTTTGGAAACCACAGCACATTTATAGTTTCAGTTAACTAATGATGGAAACGTGAGTTAATATTAACCACAAGTCAGTTAAAGATGACCTGTTAAATACATACACAGATAAAAATGTCATGAATTCATTTATTGATACGGTTTGAGCTCATTGACATGTTTCTTCTCAGCGTGGATCATCACAGTGGAGATGAAATGCTTTTCTTTATTGTTTGTCCTCAGGTTAATGCTAACGAGTTAACTAATGGCGTCATCAACGCAGCCTTCATGCTTCTCTTCAAGGACTCCATCAGACTCTTTGCTGCTTATAATGAAGGAATCATCAACCTGCTGGGTGAGAACTTCACTCACCTTCACTCACCTTCAGACACCTTCAGACACCTTCACTGACCTTCAGTCTCCTTCACTCACCTTCAGACACCTTCACTCACCTTCAGACACCTTCACTGACTTTCATTGACCGCTCACCTTCAGACACCTTCACTGACCTTCATTGCTCACCTTCGACACCACTGACCTTCACACACCTTCAGACACCTTTACCTTCAGCACCTTTGACTTCACTTCACCTTCACCTTCACACCTTCACTCAGACACCTTCACTGACCTTCACACACACCTTCAGGACACCTTCACTGACCTTCCCTACACACACCTTCAGACACCTTCGCTCCTTCATTGACCTTCACTCAGCTTCGAACACCTTCCTCACCTTCAGACACCTTCACTGACCTTCGTGACCCGCTCACCTTCAGACACCTTCACTGATCTTCATTGACCTTCGCTCACCTTCAGACACCTTCACTGACCTTCACACACACCTTCAGACATCTTCAGGCCCCCAAGCAGAACCTTCACTCACCTTCATTGACCTTCTCAGCTTCAGAACACCTTCACTGACCTTCACACACACCTTCACTGACCTTCAGACACCTTCACGACCTTCAGGCACCTTCACTGACCTTCACACACACACCTTCATTGACCTTGCTCACCTTCAGAACAGCTTCACTTCACACACACTTTACTGACCTTCACACACACCTTCTTCACACACACAGCCCCAGACACTTTCAGGCACCTTCAGGCACCTTACTCACCTTCATTGACCTTCACTCAGCTTCAGACACCTTCACTGACCTTCACACACTTGCCTGACCTTCAGACACCTTTACTGACCTTCACACACACCTTCATTGACCTTCGCTCACCTTCAGACACCTTCACTGACCTTCACACGCCTTCAGACACTGATCTTCACTCACCTTCACTCACCTTCACTCACCTTCACTCACCTTCACTCACCTTCAGACATAACTTTCTCTTCTTATCACAGTGTCTCTGATTGTACACAGTTAACTTACATCTGTGTATCTTCCATTAAACAGAGAAATACTTTGACATGAAGAAAACTCAGTGTAAAGAAGGTTTGGACATTTATAAGAAGTTTCTCACCAGGATGACGCGGATATCAGAGTTCCTCAAAGTAGCAGAGGTACTTTTCTATGTATTCTTCAGCCACAGATGAACGAGTTTCTCAATGAAACGTGTGATAACATGTGTTTTCTTTTTAACAGCAGGTGGGAATCGATCGAGGCGACATCCCAGATCTTTCCCAGGTGAGCAGAGAAAACACAGGATCTTCTTCTTCTCTTTCTTTAAATTCTTCATTTGTTCAGTAAAGTTCAGAAATGTTTTCACAAGAAACAACAGCATGATTTTCTTCTTTAAGGTGCACGTTTGTTTTCTCCTGTTTCTTCTTCTGCTTCTTCTTTGTCTTTCTGGTGCTGAGCAGTAAGAGCAAACGTTTATTACATCGCAGGATTTTATGAACATGTTCTCTGCTAAGGTTCAGCTCAGTTATTCAGCAGATACTCGATTATGGAAAAAATAATAATCAGGATTATTTAAAATGACTCATTAAATTGAGCTTGAAATATTGTTTATGTCTTTACTCGTGCTACAACATTAAAAGAATAAAAGTAAAAAGTTTTGTTTTGATGAAACAACTTCTGCAGTAAATCATTTTTAAATGTGTATTTAATTTAGTTGACATTTATTAAA
Organism: Solea senegalensis; assembly: GCF_019176455.1. NCBI lineage: Eukaryota > Metazoa > Chordata > Actinopteri > Pleuronectiformes > Soleidae > Solea > Solea senegalensis. The sequence continues at coordinate 82,576 of NW_025321152.1, read as the reverse complement.
ACAAAGTGGAGCAACATATTTTACTGTAAACCAAGAAAAATCTTCACCAAAGTGAAGATTCGTTGTCACATTTTTTATCTTCCACCTGTGGGGGGCGCTTACGTGACGTACCTTAGTTTGTCTCACTTCTTCATAGAAGACAACATTTTAATCCAGATTATTCTGGGATGATTTGACATGTGGGTGTTTGTTTAAGTCTCTGCTGCTCAGCACTGCTTCTCTCTACAGTAAATAAAGGTGTAAACAAATCACACTCACTCAGTTTCCTGTTTTCTGTCAGTGACTGTCACCACCTTTATATCCTGTATTTTCCTTTTATCTGTCCTCTTCAGTTCACAGTTTGTGTAAGTACTATCATTTACCTCTTCTTCTTCCTCTTCTTCCTCGGTGTGTGTGTGTGTGTGTGTGTGTGTGTGTGTGTTTTTGCATGTTGTTGTTGTTTTTGTTGTTGTTGTTGAAAAATCTCTCGTTGTGATAAAATTCTCTTAATATTGTCTGGTGTGAACATCCTGATCCTGATCACACAATGTTATATTTCTATATTATATGTCATTTCTTTTGTTTACTACAGTATATATATTTATATTATTAACGTTCAGTGTTTCAAAGTTAAAAGTAAACTGAGATCTGGGAAGATAAATTAATTTTTTACGTAATTTTTATTATTTTTATAGGAAGAAAATTTATTATTCAGAAAAACAGGAGAAATGTTTTTTTTTTAGCAAAATTTTTTTTTTAATTTAGAAAATAGCCATAATTCTATTATCTGGAGAGAAAAAAGCAATTCAGGAAAGATGATCTGCTAAAGATGAAAAGTTATTAGTTTACAGGTAAATTGACTCTGAGACGCGTAGACATAAATGTGACGTGTCAGTGTGAACGGGTAACGCTGGGATCAGATCTCAGGACAGATGTGACCTCAGTGTAAAATGGCTGCCGTGTCGTGTTTCGACGTCGTGGTGATGAACGTCATCGTGCTCTGACGTTAACTCTCGACAGCTGCTTCTCATGGATCAGAGGCGGGAAAAAAAGTCACTCTATCATCACACACTTCATCGTTCAGCTGAAACTAAACTGTGACGTCATCAGACCGCCGGCCTCTGATTGGTCAGAGAGTGTCGGCTGTGATTCACTTTCACCCAAAACGACTGCTTTACACAAACTCGTGACGAGTTTGTGTTTGTGTCGCGGAGAAAACCACCGTGAGGTGATGACTCCGCCCACACAGAGGAGGAGGAGCTATGAAGTAATGGAAACAACGTGATGAAGCTTAACTGAGTCGAGTCAGAAGTGTGTGATGATGAAGAGACTTAAGTTTCCCACGTCTGTCCATCACAGTGTGTGTGTGTCTGTCTGTCTGTCTGTGTGTGTGTGTGTGTGTGTGTGTGTGTGTGTGTGTGTGTGTGTGTCCTCTCTTGACTGTGTCTTTGTCTCCTCAGGCTCCCAGCAGCCTCCTGGAAGCTCTGGAGCAGCACTTGGCCTCTTTAGAGGGCAAGAAGGTCAAAGACTCCACTGCAGCCAGCAGGTACGTTCTTCATCATCATCATTATCATCATCATCAGAGACTTACTCATTCTTTATTTAGCATTAATTCCATGAAACATTGTTCTCATTAGAGGGAACACAGATACACAAATACCCACGTGTGTGTGTGTGTGTGTGTATGTGTGTAATCATGTGATATTAACAATTACAACAGTAATAATACATAAACATAATAGACAGATATTGGGCTGCAACTATTTCTTTGGTCCTGAAATGTTGTAAAATATTAATCAGTGTTTGTCAAACGTCCACAAAATGTTTTTAATGATTTCTTTGTTTTTATGGAGCAAAAAAACCAGAAAATATTCACGTTAAAGAAGCTGAAAAATCAAACAAACTGTTTATTTGTTTGTTTGTCTGTTTATTTATTTGTTTGGTTTTTGTTTGTTTTATTTATTTATTTATTTATTTATTTATTTATTTGTTTATTTATTTGTCTGTTTGTCTATTTATTTATTTATTTGTCTATTTATTTGTTTTTTGTCTGTTTATTTATTCATTCATGCATTCATTGATTTATTTGTTTGTTTGTCTCTGTTTATTTATTTATTTGTTTGTTTATTTATTCATTCATTGATTTGTTTGTTTGTTTATTATTTATTTGTTTGTTTGTCTGTTTATTTATTCATTTATTTATTTGTTTGTCTATTTATTTATTTATGTGTTTGTTTGTCTATTTATTTATGTGTTTGTTTGTCTGTTTATTTATTTATTCATTCATGCATTCATTGATTTATTTATTTGTTTATTTATTTATTCATTCATTCATTCGTTCGTTCTTTCGTTCGTTTGTTTGTTTACTTGTTTGTTTGTTTGTCTGTGCAGAGCCAGCACTCTGTCAAACGCTGTGTCCTCTCTGGCCACCACCGGCATGTCCTTCACTAAAGTGGACGAGCGTGAGAAACAAGCGGCTCTGGAAGAAGAACAAGCTCGACTCAAAGCTCTAAAGGTTTTTATCAAACACAACAACAACAGCAGCAGATTAATAAACTCCTGTTTGATTAGTTTGATTCTCGCTCTGTGACTCAGGAACAAAGACTTAAAGAACTTTCTAAAAGACCTTCGTTTGCCACCACTGACACGTCCCCAGTCTCCACCACCGGGGGCGCTATCAGCACTGCACCAGCCATCGACCTCTTCTCAACAGCCAGCTGCTCCAACGGGTACCACTCTTATTTTGAAGGGTTAACATTTGCTTTGATTCATTTATAACATGAATTGAAACAGAGAAAACTCAACAACGGGGTCAAAGGTCAAGATGGGCACACACTGTAAAATATAAACAAAATGACTGTTAAAGAGTGAACAAATGTACCTTTGTTCTACTTAAAAAACTTTTTTTTAAAGTATCTTTTAGGGTAAGAAAAAAAAAGTCCACAAAATGAATGTAAACTTAGAAAATGTCGAAAAACCATGAAATAAATCATCATTTTTTTATGTGTGTGTGTGTGTGTGTGTGTGTGCAGTGCAGTGAAGATGGAGAGCGACCTGTTTGACCTCCAGTCATCGTTCCAGCCGGCTCTTCAGTCCGGTTCTTCAGGTTCTTCAGGTCTTCCAGTGGCTACAGCCTGGTCAGGTGAGAGGATCTTCTCTTCTGCGGCGTGCTCTCCTTCTCTTCTCGTTGTCTGACGCTGACGTCCACCTTCTTCTTCTTTCCTCTCCTGTCTCCTTCCTCCCTCTCCTGTCTCCTCCGTGACGTCCAGATCCTTTCACCTCTGCTGAAGCTGGAGACGACTCCATGCCAAACCTCAACCCTTTCCTGTCAAAGCTGGTGGTGGACGCCACTCACTTACCTGTGGTGTCTTCAGACGGCGTTAGCTTTTCCTCTCGGACGTCTGCTCATGAAATGTTTGGCGGTAACGAGTCGTTTAGTTTCAAACAATCATCCCCTCACAGTGGAGTCTTCACCTCCTCAGTTCACTGGTTGTTGTTTAATCTGAAACCTGCTTCTTCTAGATCGTTATAATCCCTTTACTGACACAAACTCGCCTGTTTACAAACGCACAGTGCGGATAGAACACTCCGTCTCAGGTACGATCACAACATTCACACTCGGCAGTTTGAGAAGAAGAGTTTGACATTTTGGGAAAAAACTTTGTGATTCAGTTACTCAGTAGATACATTTACTGTTCAACTAAAATATAATAGCAGTAGTTTGTTCTATTTAAACCTCCAACCACTAGGTGGCAGCAGGGTTTTCTCCTCTCCTTCCACTGATCTCTCTCGACAAAGAAAAGTATAAAATATTAAGTACATTTGCACATATTTTGATATTTTTATTGTGAGGATACATATTTATATAAACATGTATGTATATAGCACTCGTCACATTTGCAGCATCTTTGGCTACAAATGAGAGATTAACAGATTAATCTGAGTGGACAAATAGCAGATTATTATTGAATGAATCAGGCAGATCATTACAATGTCATTTATATTGTTTTCTTCTTAGAAACTTTAAGGTTTAGATTTATTTTAAGCCAAAATTTGGCTTTGTACTTGTTTCTTGTTTTCTTTATGTTTTATATTATAATAAAGATATAAATCCACGTGAGTGTAGAGATAAGATGTCGATTGGAGAGATGAACCAGATTTGTTCTTGTTAAACTGTTTTATATTATTGGATGGATGGGAACTATATTATCATCATATATCAGCTGCTGATATTAGAAACACATCTGTGGTGTTTCTCTTTGTAAAATATAAATATCTGGTTTTGTTTTAACAGAAATGTCAAAGTTTTCTCTAAATGTCAAACTGTTCCTTTGAACTCCTCCTTCTTTAGTCAACTAACGTCTCTAACTTTAACACTTTAATACTTTCCTGCCTGTCTCTCTTCAAACACCTGTCTCTGTCCCTGTGTGTCTCCTGTCTCTCTGTCTCTGTCTCCTGTGTCAGACTCCTTCTGTGGTCCAGCAGCGTCCTCAGCTCAGCAGCTGTCTCAGCAGAGTCCTTTTCCCTCTGAGTGTGCGAGTGTCGCAGGTCTCTTCAGAGGTACTGAACACCTGTCAGTCAACAGTCCACAGACAGATTATGGACAGATTATAATTTGATCTTTGTCTGGACTGTTGTAGAAAGTAATGGCCGCCCTCAGTAACATATAAAAGACTGATTTAAGTGTTTCTGTTTTAAACTGATGATGATGATGATGATGAGAGTTTGTTTTACGTTTGTTCCTTTAAAGACTGAGTGAGACAGGGGGCGCTGTGCAGGCAGAGTGAGACAGGGGGCGCTGTGCAGACAGAGTGAGACAGGGGGCGCTGTGCAGGCAGGGACAGGGGGTGCTGTGCAGGCAGAGTGGGGCTGTGCGGGCGACCTGTGCAGGCAGAGTGAGACAGTGCAGGCAGAGTGAGCAGCAGGCAGAGTGAGACAGGAGACGCCTGTGCAGGCAGAGTGAGGGAGACAGGGGGAGCGCTGTGCAGGCAGTGCAGCACAGAGTGAGAGACAGCAGAGTGAGACGCTGTGCAGGCAGCGTGAGACAGGGGGCGCTGTGCAGACAGTCGTCTCTGCTGTGTCACAGGACAAAGTTTAAACACTTCTCAGTTATTAACAGATGTTGTTTGTAGTAACACGGCCGTAACTGTGTGTCCTCGTCTCTTCTCTGCTGAAGGTTACCCAGCAGCACAGGCTCCGCCCCCTCAGCAGTCACCTGGTCTGCAGGTGGACTTTGAGTCTGTGTTTGGAGCCAAAGCTTCAGGAGGCAACAGCTGCGTCAGCACAGACGGTGATTCTTCTTCTTCTTCTTCTTCTTCTTATTATTATTATTATATATAAATACATCTACATGTAGAGTAAATAAAGTGATTTAGTTTGAGTCTAAATCTGAATCTGGTCTGGTGTGGTCTAAGGATCCAGTTCTTCAAAACGTTTTTATGTTGACTCGTCTAAAACGTCTAAATTCTGCTGTTAAATAGTTTAGAATGTTGTAATAAAGACAGTATTTAAGAATATTTATGTAATATTGTATAATATAAGTGGTTATCTTCACATGACCAAGAAAACACATATATTTATATATGCTGTACAGATATAAGTGGAGGAATCCTCAAACCGACTGTGGCTGGTTCCAGTCTGTCGTCCATTCAGCAGCCAGAGAAGCTGGTGTCAGACGACCTGGACTCTTCTCTGGCTAATCTCGTGGGCAGTGAGTTTGTTTACTGAACTTTTCATTTCAACCATTTCATCTCAACAAACACAAACTAAAACACTTTCTTTTGTTCACTTGTTCAGACCTCGGCATCGGAAATGGAACGATGAAAAAGTGAGTGTTGACTCTTCATCGCCGTGAGTCCGTGTGTTTTCAGAGCTAACGTGCTAACGTGCTAATGTGTTGCGCTCGCTCAGTGACATCCACTGGAGTCAGCCGGGGGAGAAGAGGATGACCGGCGGCACCAACTGGCAGCCGAAGGCAGCGCCCACCACGACCTGGAACCCCGTCTCCATGGTAACGCACGCACACACACACACACACACACACACACTGTTCTTCACAAACTTACGGTGACAATAAAAACACGAGACGCCAACGTTCAGATCATGTGACTCAAGAATGACGTGAACATTTTTAATCAGTTCTGTGTGAAAACATCATGAATGTTAATAATCGTGATTGTCTGTAACTACTGAGCTTTAACTCGTTACAACTTTATTAAAATGACAAACACAATGATCCATCATTTATTACATATATATATGTATATATATATATATATATATACGCATATATAAAAATACACCATTTAAGTACATGTTGTTGTTTGTCCTCAGCAACCGTCAGTCATGACTTTCCCTGCGACCACGCCCACAGGCATGATGGGATACGGCATGGTCAGTATTCAAACTAAAACACACAACATAAAGAAAACAATGTGAGAACATGAATGATGATGCGATGACGACATGAACCGCTGAGCAGCTGCTGTCAGAAAAACAAGTTTCACATTTTTGGTTTTAATTCATGTTCAATATCAACACACACAAATTCAAATTCAAAATACTTTTGTGATTTTCCTCGCTTTGAATAAAATAGTTTTATTTTGATATTTTTACATTTTTATTTTGAAATTTGGTGAACCCTCTGTCATCACAAATCACTGAAAAGTAGCTTTTTTTCCCCTCCTGACCCCGCCCCCTCCTGACCTGAGCAGATGCTCAGTGACCCAGAGGTCACATGACTCCTGTGCTTCAGTTTATCTTGATCACGTGACTCAGTTAAAAGAAGAATGTGATGTTTTCATGTGGATTTAAATGAATTATATTGTTTACATGTGGGGAAGTTATTTCAGGCTGTTTTTGTCGTTCATCCATTCATTCAGAGTGTTTTTCATCTGTGAACGTGTGACTGTTCAGCCTCCACAGATGAGCTCCATGTCCATGATGAATCCTCCCTCCATGATGTTCTCACAGCCTGCTGCCGTCAGACCTCCAAACCCCTTTGGCTCCGTGTCCAGTGCTCAGGTGAGTGAGTGAGTGAGTGAGTGAGTGAGTGCGTGAGTGAGTGCGTGAGTGCGTGCGTGCTGTTCCGTGTTTGTCACAGATGAATCTCTTCCCTTTCAGCCGTCGGCAGCTTCGAGTCCGTCCAGCCAGAGTCCGCTCCGTGCTCCGGGTCACGACCCCTTCGCTCATCTGTCTCTGAAGGATTTCTTATAGATGGTCTGTGCAGGTACGGCAGGTTTAAATCTTTATTACAAACAATGAATCCGTATTTGATTAAAACGTTACTGACCTCCACTCTGAAGAAAATGTCTTTGTTTCTGCACAAATATCAGTTTAAACGATGTAAAAATGACTGAACAATCACAATTAGATATTGACTGAGGGGGAGGAGCTTAGCTCAGGGTCAGCTGATGTCTGTGTTTCTGTCTCTGCAGATTTTGTCCACATGAAGCGTCTGACTGAAGACAATGTAACAGTTTGACAGCAAAGCTTTGTCCTCGTCCACCAAACACACACACACGCGCGCAGAGGTGCAGCGTCTGTCAGTAACCATGGTAACCGTGTCAGAGTGGGGGTTTGGCGACGGTTCGCTCTCATTTTTCACTCAGTAACTCGTCGTGGATCAGTTTTTCATCTGTGACGTTTGTTCTGGAGCTGAAGAGACTTTGATGTTTTTGTGTTTGGATGAAGATGATGATGATGATGATGAAGATCAGAGGAGGAAGAGGATGGCGCTGCGTCACGATGCTAATGACGTTTACACCCGTTTAGTTCTGGTCTTTTTTACCGTGTTTACAGTAAACATTCCTCGTGTGTTGTTTGTATTTATTTATGGTTATTGGTTTAAGATCGAGGGAAAATATGAATAATATTAATAATAATAATAATGTAAAGTCTGCAGTCATCACCTGTGGGAAGTGCTAAAACAAGGACTATCAGTGAGAGTTAGCGAGAAACATAGAGATTATATAAAGCCACAGATAGAGCACTAATTATTCACTTTGTCTTTGTTTGTTTACTAGATGAAAAGTTTGACTTCAGACGTTCAGGGTTTGTTTATTAGAGTCTGACTCGACGATTCGAATGATTCTAATGATTCTGATGACTCTAATGATTCCGATGACTCTAATGATTCTGATGAATCTAATGATTCTGATGACTCTAATGATTCTAATGATTCTGATGAATCTAATGAGTGATGACTCTAATGATTCTGACGAATCTAATGATTCTGACGTTTCTGATGGCTCTAATGATTCTGTGCCTCACGTTCAGTTTCTTCATCTGAAGCTTGTTTTGCTTTAAGCTCGGCTGCTGACATCGTTGACGTGTCTCTGTCGTGTCCCTGACGTGTCATTGATGTGACACTGTCATGTCTGACATGTCGCTGTCACGTCCCTGACGTGTCTCTGTCGTGTCCCTGACGTGTCATTGATGTGACGCTGTCATGTCCCTGACGTGTCGCTGTCACGTCTCTGACATGTCATTGACATCTCGCTGTCGCGTCCCTGACGTGTCGCTGTCACGTCTCTGACATGTCGCTGTCGCGTCCCTGGCGTGTCGCTGTCACGTCTCTGACATGTCGCTGTCGCGTCCCTGACGTGCCGCTGTCGTGGACTCTGTGACACTGCTGCTGCCGCCGCCGCCTTCACTCTGAATGTCACACACTTGTTGTTCATGTTGCACACATCTTTCCACACTACTGGTCCTCAGCTGAGGGGGGCGGGGCTACGAGGGCGGTGGCTACGCTAACGTAGAAGAAGATTTGATGTAAAATATTATGTATAAAAGATGCAGAGGTTTGAGGAGGAGGAGCGCTGTTGATCGGCGCTCTGTGTAAATACAAAAACTGACTGTTCTTTGAGAGCATAAAGTGAAAGATGTATGAAATATGAAAACAATTCAATCAAATTTGACTCTACCTAAGTTTGATTCAGGATATTCTTCTCTGCGTTTGTCTCCGCAGATGATTTTTTTCTTTATGTAATTAGAACGTGTAGCAGACGACGACTGAAGTCTTTTCTTTCTTTTACAAATAAAAAAGCAGCTTCCACAAAAAAAACAACACTCTTTTTCTTTTTGTTTTTAACCTGAGATTTAATCTTAACCCTGAGTCTGGTCCTAATCTTTAATGACTGGTTGATATTTTTACTTCATAATTTATATAAGCAGGTGAAGGTCTTCACAGTGGATCAGAATGTAAGTGTTGAAAACTCTGACCTGGTCCCAAATGTAAATAATTTAAACTAAAACAGCTGTCTGGTTTTCACTTTGTACAAAACAGTAATAACATGAATGTATGAACATCATTTGCATACAGAAGTTTAGCATAACGAGACGCAGAGAGTGAACATCACCGGTCCGACAACAGAACCTTGTGGAACACCACAGAACACAAACTGTGCTACACATAGATGTGCTGTGTGAATGTGTGAGTGAATGGGTGAAACTGTAGTGTAAAGCAGCACTGAGCTGACCAGGCCTTGGGGAAAACCTGATCCCAGCATGAATGTGGAGACTCTGAAGAAACACCAGCAACAAACTCAACAAACCTTTTTAAAAGTTTATTAAAAACAATTTTTCCCAGGATCCACCAGACACTCACGCACACATGGAAGAAGCAGTCACAACCCTGGGGTCGTAACTCCTCCCCCTTAAAAAGAGAACATTTCTGCCCTAAAGAAATGTTTGAAACAACCAAAGTTGCATATTTTCTTCTGTTCTTCCTCCAAACAAACAAACAAGCAGAATCCACACCATAAACACATGAGTGGATGCCACGCCCACAAGGTGACAAGATGGCTCATGAAGACAAACTCAGCACTGTTTGTGCTTCAACACAAAACAGTAACAAGTGTCCCTCACTGAGTGTCCCTCACTGCGTGTCCCTCACTGAGTGTCCCACACTGAATGTCCCACACTGAGTGTCCCTCACTGAGTGTCCTTCACAGAGAGTCCCTCACTGAGTGTCCCTCACTGCGTGTCCCTCACTGCGTGTCCCTCGGTCAAGTGAGACAGCCACAAACCCACCAAAGTGAACTGTCGCAGCACAAAATGGACACTGGACATGAACCACAAACTGTTACTGAAATACAACAAATCCACTGAAGTGGAAGGTCAAAGGTCATTTGTTGGTGGTTTCCTCAGAGTCTCCTCTTTCATGTTGTCATCAGGTTTTTCACATCACGTTTATGTACAGTCACTAAATCCAATCCAACTTTATTTGTTAAGCACTTTAAACAAACCACAGTGGAATAAAGTGCTGTACAGAATAAATAACAGACATAATAAGTAGAAGGTTCAAAATGAGATAAAACAGCTTAAAATAAATTAAAAATCATAAAAAAACACAGTAAGAAATAACAGCCATACAATAGAAAACACAATAAAATCAATTCAAATCAAAATAAATAAAATACTAAATGTCCTCACATGGTTCATAAGTGTTATGGTCCTCCCAAAGATGTTTGTACAAGAACGCACACACACACACACACACACACAGGTTTGTGCACCTTCTTCAACCGTAGTTCTGAACCTTCACACTGTGTGTGTGTGTGTTAAGGGGACGTCCTTCTACCTGTTAAGCTGTTTTTTTCCCATCATCCTTTCTGGCTCTTGGTTGTTTTTTTTTGTTTTTTTGGTGAACACCCTTTTAACAAACAGACGTGTGTAAACTGAGGACACCTGCTGGACACTGTCTGCTACTGCAGCTCACAGCAGGATGAACTCACCCTCAAGCACGTGTCACTTTAATCTCTCCTTTACCTCCTGCTCCTCCTCCTCCTCCTGCTCCTCCCCATCTTGTCCACAGACTCAGTGCATCCACCAGCTGCAGCAGAGACAGAGACAGACAGCAGAGACAGACAGCAGAGACAGAGACAGAGACAGAGACAGGAGCAGGTGGGACCTGGAGTCTGAAGAGGATTCTCCATGCATGTGTGTGTGTGTGTGTGTAAACTGCTGTGAGGTAAGTGAAACTTCATGTTATTAAACTAAATTGTTCATTAACATGGTCACAGTCAAGTCTACAGAGTCACATGATTCAAACAGGAGTAACTTTATCAACACTGTATGAAAACAAACATGTCATTTATGATCCTTCTCTGAGACACTGAAACTGAATATTGATCATTATTATTATTTCACTTCTATCACAATCATATATGTTTATTATTAATAATGAGAGTAGAGTGAATAATAATGATGATAAAGTGAGAACATGCTGAGACACTTTGTCTTTTACTTCTCTGTTTTGTCACAAACCCGTTTCTTAAATAAACATGAGACTCATTTAAATTTATAATGATGAAGAAACAACAGAGAAGTCATAGTGACTCACACTGGACCAGTCTGTGCCTGCTCTATACTTATACATACACTATATACATGTATACATATATATATATAGATATATACATATATAAAAATAAATATATACATGTATCTACTCCATATGGACGACAACGCAGTTTGTCGTCTAACGCTCAAACTTGAGTTTATGTTTAATGTTACTATATTTTTAATGGTCCAGTTTTAGTGACATCTAGAGATGGGACTGCACATTGTAACAACAGGTTTCCATGGATACAGATCATGTGGGCGGAGCCACATTTTGTGATCCAAGTGAACATGTAAACGTGTTGTCACGTGAACGTGTGATCCATGTGAACGTGTTGTCATGTGAACGTGTGATCCAAGTAAACGTGTTGTCATGTGAACGTGTGATCCAAGTGAACGTGTTGTCATGTGAACGCGTGATCCAAGTGAACGTGTTGTCATGTGAACGCGTGATCCATGTGAACATGTTGTCACGTGAACACATGATCCATGTGAACGTGTTGTCATGTGAACATGTGATCCATGTGAACATGTTGTCACGTGAACATGTGATCCAAGTGAACATGTTGTCAAGTGAACGTGTTGTCATGTGAACGCGTGATCCATGTGAACGTGTGATCCAAGTGAACATGTTGTCATGTGAACGCGTGATCCATGTGAACGTGTTGTCATGTGAACGCGTTGTCATGTGAACGCGTGATCCATGTGAACGTGTTGTCATGTGAATGCGTGATCCATGTGAACATGTTGTCATGTGAACGTGTGATCCATGTGAATGTGTTGCCATTTGAACGTGTGATCCACATGAACGTGTTGTCATGTGAACGTGTGATCCACATGAACGTGTTGTCATGTGACTTCTCTGACAGTGACAGACGTTTTCTCTGTGGACGAGTGAAGTGAGGACGAGCCATGATCGACCTGAGTCACCTGACGGAGGAGGAGCAGGGGATGATCATGACGGTGCTGAGGAGAGACGCTGATCTGAAGAAGGCTGAGGAGGAAAGAGTCAGGTAAACACACACACACACATCATAATAATAAGTATATTTTTAATTAACCGTCTACAACAAAGACAGAAACAAAGACAACAAAGTTTAAAAACAAAGACAAACATGAACAAAGTTATTTAAGTTTAATCTTATTTATTACATTTCTTGATTCTGATTCTGCAGCAGTAAACCTCTGATCAGATTAACTCAGATTAAGTCAGAATCTTTTTGTAATGAATGAATGAATGAACATCATCTGATGTTTGAGGGAGGTAGAACAACTGTGGGCCCAGAGCAGAACTGTGTGGAACACCACAGGACAGAGAGCTTGAGGTTCTGTGAGAGTTGAGCAGTGTGAGTTCAGATGTGTGGAGCTGGTATTTAAGCTAATGTTGTGTTTGTCACATAATGTGATTTTACAGATTTCATTTAAAGAGTTTCCACTGAGCGAGGAACAGAAAACAAGCAGCACAACAAGCTGCTCTTTGTTTGTCTCTAACAGAATAACACAATCAAACGTCAGAGGACCATCACATTTCCATGTCACCTGTTCAACCTGTGGGCGGAGTCACACACACTCCTCACTGTTCAGGGAAACACACACAAAGTTCTCATTTTTAACAGTGAAGAATATTCACTGTGTCATGATCACATGAATGGGAACTGTGATTATTATGGTTCCCTCGAGTTTCCAGAGGAATTTTATTTTCCTCCTTTGATTCAATTTGAGTTTGATTGAAAAATATTCAGTGAATGTTTTTCTTGGGATCAATCATGTGTTCATGTTACATGAATGTGATCAAGAGGAAAATTAAACCTGATTATTCACATGAGATAGGCAGGGTATTAAAAGTATTATATAACGAGACCAAGAGATGATAATCTGTAATCTATACAGCCTGGTATAGATTATTCCAGACTGTGTAATCTGGAATAATCTATACAGACTGTTTCTGAAGTTTACTCAGAGATTAGAAAATCTATAAAATTACATAAGAACAAACACGGAGTTGTAAATAAATACAATGTAAAACATAAATATAATACATTACATGTAATGAAAGATGTAAATCACTAGGACTGTATGTTGGTGTCGCCCATTTAAAATATATCAAATTTACTTTTATTTAAATCGTGAAAATTTATCCTCATCCTCATTTATCTGTTTATTTGTTTACAGGTCACGTTTATTTAGTCCAGGGCCGCTCCAACACTTTATGGGGCCCTGAGCAGAATATGATTTAGGCCCCTCCTCCCTCCACCTCAGTGTAATAACACTTTTATTAACATGAATAATAGAGAATTGTGTTGAATGAAACAAATAAAACATTTTTTACACTTGTGTTAAAAACAGATTTAAAAAAAAAGTTGTAAAATAATTGATTCTGTCGTTCAGTGTTTGTGATCATATGTCTTTGATCACTTTATAACCCTGATGATGACTGATATTTATCATGTGAATAATGTTGAAGGACTCCTTTAAGCTGATGAGTGAGTCTGTTTCAGACTGAAGTGTGTGTTGTTTTCTCAGGAAACTGGAGCGAGTCCTGACGAGTGAGTCAGAGTCAGAGTCAGAAAACAAACTCAAGTATCTGAGCGGTGAATGGTTTTATGAGGCGAAGAGTCGACGACACATGGACACAATCCACGGCTCAGAAATCATCCTGGCCGCCATCAAACACAAGAGAGGTGTGTGTTTGTTCTTACTGTTGACTCAAGGACCGTTCTCATGCTTCACTCACTCACTCACTCACTCACTCATCGTTTTCTTTCTTCTGCAGAAGGTTCTGTCAGATCAGACCGATCCAGAACCTCCAGCAGTCGAGGTTCTGACATCGTGGCTCCACCAAAACCTGCCAGATGTTTGGAGCTGCTGCAGCTGCGCGACAACAAGTATTCACTCACTCATTCACCGTCTGCTTTCATGCTCTAGTGATTCATGTGAACATGACACTGATTAAAACACTCACACGTTCATACATGTTTGTCACATGACACGGAGATTATTCTTCAACATCAGCTTTTAATGTTCTCAATAAAATAAAAATAAAACTCAATAAAAACAATAAAAAACATACATTAATGTCACTTTTCCACTTTCATTCTCGTTGTTTTTTTTGTTTTTTTAAGTCAAATTTAGAATGAGAAAAGTCTTTTTAACTCATCTACAGTTGGACGTTGTTGCCTTTGATTCTTGTGTAAATGTAAAATAAAGACGATGAGGAGGCCGGTGAGTGGGAGTGTCAGTGAGGAACAAGGGGGCGGGGTTATGGGTTAGAGAGGAGTTTGTTGATGATGAGGATTTCTTTTTTTTTTATAGATATTTCAAAAAATGTACAACTTTTAATGAATTAGTTTGAAACACAGAGAGACACAGCTTCTGTGTCTCTCTCTCTCTGTCTGTCTGTCTGTCTGTCTCTCTGTATCTTGTGACTCTTGTGTAAACACAGGTGTTTCCTCGCAGAGAAAAAGCCGCTGCTTCGTTACAAAAACAAAGAGCAGAAAGAAACATTTTTACTCTTTTATCGTCAGTAACAATAAACTACTGTTTATGTCACTTTTAATGATCTTTATATCCTGTGATATTTATTTGGTTTGTACCAATAACTGTCTTTATTGCTATTTTAATATTTAAATTCACTCTAAATCCAGTGTTTTCAAATGGAGGCTTGTGGACCATGAGTACTCACTCACTCACTCACTCACTCACTCACTCACATGTAACCATCCTGTTTCTCTGTGTTTTTTTCCTTCAGTCATTTTGAAGAAGACAATGTAAACGTGGAAGTTTCTTCTCCACGAACCGTGAGTCAAACTTTAAACTCTTTACTTTCTCACAATTTGATTGAAAACATTCATTTTTTTAATTTTATTTTTTTCAGCCAAGACGTAATCCTTTCAACAGAGCTTCACTCGTCGTCGTGGAAACGCCAGAAAACAACGACCATGCGTCGTCCACTGAGACAGGTACTTTTATTCATTCAGTTACAAAAAGTTTCATTTGTAGATTTTATCTGTAACGACTCGTTTGTCTGACGTTTTTCTCTCAGAAGTCAAACCTCACACTGTTTCCAGTCAGACGTCACAAAGTTCCGTCCCGTCTCAGAACTCAACCCTCGGTTTCAAACCGGTGCCAAAGAAGAGGACGTTTGTGTCCAGACGTCGCAGCAGTCAGCCGGACGTTAACGGCCTGCAGGGGGCAGAGTTTCCTCTGAGGCAGACTCGCCTCGTTCCCGCTCCGAGGCCAAGCGTCCGGCGTGGATCCGGATCCGGCTCTGGCTCCGGTCTGAAGAGTTCTGAGGAAAAACCCGACCAAGGTTCAGTTCCAGACTTTACTGCGCAGGAAAACTCCCATCAGCCACCGGGCCACGTCTCTCAGGAGTCGTCTAATTCCAGTGTGGACAGAGAGAAACAACGGTCAGTGGATTTCTGTGATTCCAGAGCTGCTGTTGATGAAGGAGGTGACCTTTCACCTCAGAGAGAAACCACACCGACAAGCAATGAAGAAGAAGATCAGACCTTCAGAGTCCAGGATTCAGACAGTGTGGCAACAACAGAGAGGCATGAGGACCTGAGTCTGACACAAAGCATTGTGGGTAAGTTCAGTCGCAGACACATTAAAATAAGTTGTTAAATGAACAGTGAGGGACATTTTCGTCTCTTGTCTTCTCTCAGATCCAGATCCTCCCGTGTCCTATGATCTCAACTACATCGAGAAGTCCAATCAACAAACGCAGAAGAAAACAAAGAAGAAAAACGTCTTCACGTTGTCCACTCAGGCCAGCAGTCCCACGGGGGACGGAGACTCCATTGCCAAGGTGCTGGACTGGTTCAGCCGCAGTCTAGACAGCCTGGACTTTGTGGGCACTGAAGATGAACCACAAAGATCCACAAAGACCTCAAACAGACGTGAAGACACCAGCAGAGACGTCAGAGACAAAGACACGGTGGATTTTACTGAGAGTGACACACAAAGACAAGCTAACGTGGCTAACGAGATCAGAGCATCAGACAGAACAGGCAACAAGGAACCGAGGACACAGGAAATGGAACATGAAGACAACCAAACATCTAAAATCTCTCATCTGAAGACGTTCTGGGAGACAAAAAACGCGAAAAATATACTCACACACACGTCCAGCAACAGAGGACAAACCGTCTCATCAGAGGAAGACGACGAGGACGAGATCAGAGCTCACGCGGCGTCTGAAATCCACTCTGCTCCTGGAATCAACAACGAGGACAAAGACATGGAAGACAACGTTCACGTCAGTAATAAGCAGCAGGACGACTCCCTGGAGACAGACTCTTTATCTCAGAGGAACGAAATCCACTCACAGCGTTTAAAGTTAGCGTCCTGCTCCAGACCTGACAGAAGAAGCTCAGACGCTGAGATTTTAAGTGAAAGGACAGACCTTCAGTCCAGAGAGAGTCCGGACCTTCAGTCCAGAGAGAGTCCAGACCTTCAGTCCAGAGAGAGTCCAGACTCTCAAAGCATCAAATCAAATCCACAGCAACAGTCTCAGCCGGACACTGATGTCCAACCCAACCCAGAGTCTTTAGACTCTGAGAGGCTTCACATGGAGCAAAATGATACCCACAACAGCTCTAAACTTCACAGAAGCTCAGGTGAAGACACAGTTCTGTCTCCCAAACGTAAAGACGTGTCCAACAAAGACAGAGCCGACACAGCGGAGAGAATCAAGCAGCTGAAATCTTTCTGGGAACAGGAGAGAAACAAACCCATCTTCTACTCGCCTCCAACTCCAGACGACGGGAAAGTTCCCCGGGGTTCAAACCTGCAAAAACTTAACAAAAGATTCACAAAGTCAGAGTACGATCTGCGCTCGGTGGGACATGAGGACCAGGACACGGACGAAGAGGACTTTGACAGAAATCATTACCATTTTAACGTTCGTCCTTTGAATCAGGGATTAGACAAGATGTCGCCGACTCTGAGCACGAGCCGATCACAGTTCAACACTCTGCGAGAGTTCTGGGACGAAGCCACGTCAGAAACCAAGTCCTCGGTTTCCTTTGACAAACCCAAGAGTCCCAAAAGAAAAGAGCCCTCGAGTTTCCAGGAGATGAACGACATTTACCGTCTGTCTGTGGCCGAGAAAACAAGACCAGCCGTCATGAAGACACCTCCGTCTCCACAGAGCAGAACAAAGCCACGACCAGAAACCAGCGACAGAAACAAAGCGTCCAACTTTACCACAACTGAGTCCAGGAGAAGCTCCAAAGATTCTGAGAAACCCCTGAAACCACAGACCCGTTCTCCAAAGAGCCGGAGAGACTCCTTCACCAGGTCGAGTGGAAGTGGAAGCTCTCTACGTCGCAGCACCAGCATGTTCGCTCTGAGCGCTGCTGAAGAACAAGATCCAGACCAGTTTCTGATGGACCTAAGCCCCGCCCATTTCCAGAGCAGGAAGCAGAGGCAGAATGCAGAGAAAGGTGCCAAAGCCAGAAGGTCATCGGAGGGAACCGACGTCCTGACTCCACGCGCTCGAGCGTTTGTTCCCTCAGATTATCGACATTATCTGGGAATGACGGCGAACCCCGGCGTCCACACTTCCCCCGCGACTGACGACGACGTGGCGGCGGCAAAGCCTGCGTTTGAATTTGATCTGAACGCACCAATCAGAGCCAGCACACCGCTCACTGCAGAGGAGCGGCACACCAGGAAGGCCAAGGCCAACCAGCGCCCCCTGTGGCCAAACTACAGCAGCTCAGACACGGGACAGGAGTCGTCAGTGAGCAGCGCCTCAGAGACCTGGACCACGTCCAGGATCAGCTTCAACCGTGAGGAACTTTTAACTTTTACAGTAAATTCACAAACATGAAAGCAAGAAGTCTTTATGATGTGAACTTTAATTTCTACAGAATATTTGATAAAAGTTTTAAAACTGAACGATAAGACAGCAGGAAAAATGTAACTGATAAAAAGAAAACACATTTAAATCATTACAGCGTAAAAAATATATAAAAACTGTATTAACAGCTTTATAAACAGCTGCGTTTGTTTTTATCTTCACGTTTATGATCAGTGCAAAAGTTTTTTAGCTTGGAAAACTTCACAAATGACGACAGACAACAAAAAATAAATATCACAATTTAATACAATGTAACAAACATGTAAAAAAACAGAGTTCAAATACTGTTTCAGTGTGTAGCATATTTAGTTTTGTGGGCTGCAGTGAAAACATGGTGGTTCAAAATGGATCGGACTCTGCTCCTGATAGAAAAATGAAAAATGTAAAAAATAATTTCACCTACATTTTTTACTCACTGCACTTTTAAAATCTAGATGAAATGAAAGTTACAAACTTTACACCAAATAAAAACATCTGATGAATCAGTGATTAAAATATTTGATAATCATGTTAAAAAATCATATTACAGTTTTATTTTGAAGCAAAAACAAACAAAGCAAAGAGAAATAAAGACAAACGTCTTTGTTCCGTCGCACAAACGTTGTATCCTCGTCGTGTCCGTGTGCTCTGATCTGTCAACACTGAGGCAGCAGCTGTTTCTGCTGAGTCATGTTTGGTTGCTGGGCGGGGACTAAAGTGCACCAAAAAATAAACTAAATTTAAACATTTTAAATCATAAAATAAGACATTTTAATGTTATTATGACATAAAATAAAATAAAAAAATATGAAAATGTTCAGATTATATTATGTTTAAAATAATGGTAATTTCAACAGGACATGGTTAATTATTATGATAATAATAATGATGATCATGTGTTTGCTGGATGACAGTGAAGTTTATACAAACTGTTAATCACATGACATCAAACTGCAGGAGAAAAAGACGACGACGGTCAAAACCCTGTGAAGAAAGCTCTGCGGCGAGCGGAGGCGTGGCCTAAGACTAAAAGCATCGAGGACATCACGTCACCGTCGCTGTCGTCACGTGAGTTCACTTGTGCTACATTGTCATTATTATTATCATTATTATGATGATGATGTCACAGACATGAATGTCTCTGTTTGTCTCAGGAGACAGAAACAAAGACTCCACTGAACAAAGACGCGTCAGTGACGGTAAATATTTTAAATATTCATCATTTTATCTGATAAACAGACAACATGTGTGTTCATGTACAAATGTAGGTAAATCTGTCTCTGTGTCTCTGCAGCCTCGTCCGTCCCTTCCCCCTCCTCGTCCTTGTCTCTGGATCCAGAACACCTGAAGAAAATGAGTAAATCTGTGCCGTCGTTCTTACAGCAGGAGGTAAAACTGCACCTGTGCTTTGTCTTTGTGTCTCGTCGGTCAAAGGCTGCTGAAAAGCTTGTGTGTGTTTCAGGACGAGGACAGAGACGTCGCTGAGTCTCCGTATTACGAGGACATTTTCCTCAAAAGGAGCTCCATGACTAACCTGACCCACCGCTCCTCTGGCATGGCTTCTCTGTCGTCTGTACGTTCACTAACACTGTCACACGTCTGTTAACTGTCACTGATGTTCATGTTGTCACAGTACTAACAGTCAGAATAACACATAACCATATCACTGACATGACAGAGATCACAGACATGACAGAGATCACAGACATCACTCACATGACAGAGATCATTGACATCACTGACATGACAGAGATCACTGACATCACAGACATGACAGAGATCACTGACATCACTGACATGACTGAGATCACTGACATCACAGACATGACAGAGATCATTGACATCACTGACATAACAGAGATCACTGACATCACAGACATGACAGAGATCACTGACATCACTGACATCACAGACATGACAGAGATCACTGACATGACAGAGATCACTGCCATCACAGAACAGAACAAACTTCCTTCTTGGTTATGAAGTAATAAGAAGACATTAATGAATGACAGTACAACACACAGATACAAACATCACACTCACCCTCTCACAAACAATGCCCTGCATTAACCCCATGTTGCCTCAGGGGGTAGTAATGAGTCACCATCAATAAATACACACAAATATAAATTCTACACAGAAAATGTCTGTGAAACACTGAGTTATTATTATTGTGTGTGTGTGTGTAGTTAAGCGGCAGCATCATGACCATGTACAGCGGTGACTTTGGAAACGTGGACGTTCAGGGGAACATTCAGTTTTCCATCAACTACATCAACAAACTCCGAGAATTTCACATCTTTGTGGCCGAGTGTCAGGATTTAGCTGCTGTCGATCCAAAAAGACGCCGATCTGACCCGTGAGTACTCACCCTTAACTCGCCCTTAACTCACCCTTAATCCACTGACCCTTCAGTTTAGCTCTCTGTCTCCCTCTGTGTCTGTCAGTGGTACTGCAGCCTCACAGCAGGTGAACAGTAAACTGTAACTGAGGGTTTTTACCTGGTTACAGGAGGTCAGGTTATGATAACTATGAGTCATCCACACTAATTCCCTGTTCACATGAAAAACATGAAGACATGTGATGGTGTTTCGCTTTTAGAAACACGAAAACGCTGTTGATAACTAATGTTTTCAAGAAAACAAAACCTATTTTCACTTGAACACACGAGTGATCGTTGACCTCGTCTGACCTTCTGTGTGACTCCACTGAAATGTTGTGTTTTTGTTGAAGCTACGTTAAAAGCTACCTGGTTCCTGACAAAGCTAATCTGGGAAAGAGGAAGACGTCTGTGAAGAAGAAGACACTTCATCCAAAATTCAACGAGATCCTGAGAGTAAGAAGTCACCGCACACACACACACGCGCGCGCGCACGTGAACACACACACATGCACACACACGCACACACACAGGTACTTTCTCACACTGTCATCTTTGGCATGTCTATGACTGAGTGAACAAAAGCAGCCTCTCCTCTTCCTCCTCCTTGTCCTCCTCCTTGTCCTCCTTGTCCTCCTCGTCCTCCTCGTCCTCCTCCTCCTCCTCTTGTGTCTCAACAGTATCGTGTTCGTATGGAGTACCTCAGGACTCAGACGCTCATTCTCTCTGTTTGGCATCACGACACGTTTGGCAGAAACAGTTTTTTAGGCGAGGTCGACGTGGATCTGTCCACATGGGACTTTGACCACACCCACATGAACTACTTAGACCTGAAAGCAAGGGTAAATACACAGACACACACACACACACACACACCTACACACACACTTTTGTTTATTTAATGTTTCCTCTGTAAAACATTTCAGACCACGCCCACCCCAGCGCCATCAAGTGGACGAGGAGAGATGAAACTGGCCATACGTTTCCTGCCACAGATCAGCCACAGCGAAGGTGTGTGTGTGTGTGTGTGTGTGTGTCAGACGAGTGTGAACGAGAGTATGGTGATAAAGAACTTTGACCTGTGGGGGGCAGCACTGCAGCTCTCAGTGTTCTCAGAAATCATTAGAAGAACAAGAAAATTAAAGAGGCCATAGCATGGTCCTATCTCACTTCTATGTGAGATATGGAGGTGTACTTACAAACAGGAAGTCGTTTTTATGGTCAAAAACGTCCTTGTCGCTGCAAATGAGCCGATGGAAATGTCTCATCACCGACGCTCTCGTCAGCCGCGCTGTTTCAGACCAAAACCACACCCACAGAACATGGACTGTCTTGTGATTGGCCAGTTACCTGGAAGTGACGTAATTGGCACGTCAGATCTCAGACCCGCAGCTCCCCCTCTGGAAAGGTGGGGGATTGAGTAATGCCGTCGTCACGACCCCTCGCCGTAATCTCTTACGCATTTGATCCGGAGTCTGAGCCAGAGTCAGAAGACACTGTGACAAGTGAACCACCTCCATCACAAAGACGAGATGATAAACACACATACATGCAAATGAAACGCGTGTAGCTTAGCTTGTAGTTGACTATCGCTAATGCTAAACAACAGAACAAGCACACAAAGACAGTTTTACCGTTTGTAAATATTGTTATAAACGTATGGCACTGCTCCATCCTTTAGGTGAAGTTTGGTGCTGTGTCCTGCTTTATTTTGCCCAAAGTTTGTGTAACAATCCTCCGTGAAGTGGCTGCCCCACACATGGAGGTATTTGGGAAATGTTATAATAATTGGATTTATAAATCCAATTATTTCACAAAACCTAAGGTTGCTCTACAATTAAGAACAGAGAAGAAAACAAACAAACAAAACAAACAATCATTACATTACATTACATGTCATTTAGCAGACGCTTTTATCCAAAGCGACTTACAAAAGTGCATTTAAACATTTGGGTACAAATAAGAGCTAGAAGTAAGTAAGAGCTTCAAGTAGATCAAACTATGAAGTGCTAGTCATAAGTGCTACAATGTCTTAAGGTAGAGTCTAGTCGGAAGATGTGGAGGCTTTCAGCTGTCCGGATGTCGATGGGGAGTGGGAGCACAGTGAACAGTTCGAGTTCTGCGAGTGCCTCTGCGATCCTCTCAGTGAGGCGGCAGCGAGCCGGTTTGTCGATGCAGAGCGGAGTGGGCGGGCTGGGGTGTAGGTTTTGATCATGTCCTGGATGTAGGCTGGACCGGATCCGTTTGTAGCATGGAACGCAAGCACTAGAGTCTTGAAGCGGATGCGAGCAGCTACAGGAAGCCAGTGAAGGGAGCGGAGGAGCGGTGTAGTGTGGGAGAATTTTGGTAAGTTGAAGACCAGTCGAGCTGCTGCATTCTGGATGAGTTGCAGAGGTCGTATGGCACATGCAGGGAGACCAGCCAGGAGGGAGTTGCAGTAATCCAAGCGTGAGATGACAAGAGCCTGGACCAGGACCTGTGCCGCCTTCTGGGTTAGAAGAGGCCGCATCCTTCTGATGTTGTGCAACATGTATCTGCAAGATCTAGCTGTTGCAGCACTGTTGGCAGTGAGGGAGAGATGGTCATCAAGTGTCACACCCAGGTTCCTTGCGGTATGAGAAGGAGTTACCACAGAGTTGTCAAGGGTGATGGTTAGATCTGTGGTGGGAGAGCTTCTTCCTGGGAGAAAAAGAAACTCAGTCTTGTCGAGATTGAGTTTCAGGTGATGGTCAGACATCCACTGAGAGATGTCAGTCAGACAAGCGGTGATCCGTTCTGCTACCTGTGTGTCGGAGCTGGGAAAGGAGAGAATGAGTTGGGTGTCATCGGTGTGGTGTTGGGTGTCACGTGGCAAAAGCATGTTGGAGCCTATCCAGGGTTTTCTTCGGGACACCCAAACAGAACAGCATTACAGTAGTCCAGACGTGATGTAATGAAGGAATGGATCAGGGTTTCAGCAACAGAATCTCGACTCCGGCCATCGTTGTTGTTATGACGACACACAGAATTCGGATGACACACCGACAGGACGGAGGGAATGGGTGAACCAGAATAGGTAAACCAGTGTCGGGAGACCCTGCTGAATGTACCAGGGTCGTCGAAGGGAGTCGAAGAGATCTAATAACTACAACGCAGTCTGGTGTGAAGTCAGCGTTGAGTCTGTGAAGTTCCGCGGAGGTGCACTGGATCCTCCCCATCATCCAGAAAGAACAGTAGCAGTCAGTGGCTAATGCTACCGCTGGGGGAAATCAGCCAAAACTTCCCCAAAGTCACAAGAATCCACCAAATGTAGCAGGGATATTCCTATCAAATGTGAAAGATATCCACTGAGCCTTTCTTTGCTCATTGGCGGGAAGCTTGTGGAGCGTCTGCTATTGTTTATCACAACCCAGAACAGAGCAAACACTCTCTGAACCTTTTTTCCACATGTTCTCAACCAATACGCTCAGCAGCTAGAACAAGGGTAGTTCTTCTTCTTCGTCACCAGATGTGTCCAGACTCTAGTGCCTGCACTAGGAGGCGCTGCTGTTTACAGGATTGGTGAGATTCGCCAGTGACGTTATTAGTCAATGGAAGTGCCTTCCCGCTTTGTAGAGCTCAGGGAAACACTCTCAGCAGTGGCTGAACTGATTGTTAAGGACTTTTAGGGCTTCATAGACGAGGTCATGACGCAGATACACACCCAAACACACTCATCCGGTTGCGTACATTCAACCGTAGAAGAAGAAGAACTACTCTCGGTTGAGAACATGTCTTTGAAAAAAAGAAAAAGTATCTTCTGTCTCTGGGTCAGACTCCGCGTCAAAGGTGTAAGGGATTACAGCGTGGCATCGTGACACAGACATTTAACAATGTTTTGATAATGACTAGCAGAGCATCCATCGTGCCAGAGGGGGAGCTGCGTATCTGAGAGCTG
Organism: Solea senegalensis; assembly: GCF_019176455.1. NCBI lineage: Eukaryota > Metazoa > Chordata > Actinopteri > Pleuronectiformes > Soleidae > Solea > Solea senegalensis. The sequence continues at coordinate 58,108 of NW_025321152.1, read as the reverse complement.
ACGTCACTTCCAGGTTTACGTCACTTCCAGGTACCTGGCCAATCACAGGACAGTGGGAAAGCTCTTGTTGACTGGCCAATCACAACACAGTCCGCGTTATGGGGCGTGATTTTGGTGTGAAACAGCGCGGCTGACAAGAGCGTCAGTGAGGAGATATTTTGATCGGCTCGTTTGCAGCGACTAGGAGGTTTTTGACCATAAAAACAAGTTAATGTAATATGTAAGTAACTAGTTTCAGTTTCTCTCTATGATAGATAATGAATGAATGAATGACGACTTCATTTTGAACATTAAAAACACTTCGAATTGTGAAAAACAAACAAACACAAAATCACCCATAAATAAATTAAACATCGTCGTAGGAAGAATTTGTTCATAAACAACAAAAATAATATGTGATTTAAAAATTGTGTAAAAAAAGTGCTTTGATTGAAGAAAATTAATGAAAATATGTTTTAAAAGAGATTAAATTACATTAAAAATAATAATAATATTATTTCTTAAAATATTATTAAATAATAAAACCTGATCTTTGTTATTGTTACATCTTCAGTTTTTATTTATATTAAAATCCTTTAACAGCAGGGACTTCAGTGTGTGTGTGTGTGTGTGTGTGTGTGTGTGTGTTAATCAGCTGTGATTGTTCTCACCTGAGTCTCTGTCATCAGTGAACCTTATAAAGACACCAGGAAGTTTCTCGTCACCTTCACTTGTTTTCCTCTGAGTTTCTTGTTTGATTTAATCTCATTTAAACAGAATCAGATTAAAACGTTTTAAAAAGAATATGTTATCTGAAATTAGAGGGAATTATGAGGTCATTTAATCCAGAAAAACTGTGTCCGTGTGACGTGAAGAAACTCTGTAATCTGTGTTTAATCTGAGCACATACTGAAGTTTCTGACAGAAAACGGCCCCTACAGGAGAAATAACCTCACAACAACACGTCATGTTTCATGACTCACTGCATCCTATTTATTTTATTTAAACTTTATTTAAACAGGGATCCTGAGAGAGTTTATAAAGTTTAATTAAACACACAAACTTGTGTATATTATAAAATAGATTAAAGTTCAGTTTGAACAGTTGCTCCCTTTTTAATCTTCTTTTACACAACACAGAATATTATATAAATATTTACAGATGCAAACTGGTTATATGTAGAAATGTTATCACACATGTGTATGTATTTGTGTATGTATATATATATATATATATATATATATACATATATGTATCTTTATTTTTTGAAGGCGTGGCTAAAGACGGTCCCAACACTGGTGAGGTTCATATTTGGGTGAAAGAATGCCGGAATCTGCCTTTAATCCGAGCCACCATCGACCCTTATGTCAAATGGTACAAACTAAACCTTTACACATTTCATATTTTATATTTATATATATATATATATATGTATATTGTATAACATATATTCCTGGTCATCTTCAGCTTTGTGCTGCCGGACACAAGCAGGAAAAGTCGTCAGAAGACGCGTGTCCTGCGTCGGACCACGGACCCCGTGTTTAACCACACGATGGTTTACGACGGCATCAGTGACTCTGACCTCGCTGAGGCGTGTGTGGAGCTGACTGTGTGGGACAGGGACAGGTTAGCCAGTCACCTGCTGGGCGGAGTGAGGCTCGGTGTGGGAACAGGTACTGCCACTAACTTCTCTGTGGTTGTCTGCAGTATACACTACCCTCCAGTAGATGGCGCCCTAGGCGACCATGATATTCCATCATGACACTGTTAATATTAACAACTCTAATTTACTTTTGTGAGTTTAGACAAATGTTGTGGGTTACTTCGACTCGAAACTCGAGTTTGAAAAATGAATGAAATTCAGTTTTTTCAACTTTTTAAATTTTCAGAGTTTACACAGAAACCTGATATAATCCAGGTTATTTACAACAACAACAGAAATCCATGTCTTCAAAACATATTCAACTGGAAATAAAGTAAAATCTGTGAAATAAAAGCATTAAATTAAGCAAAAATATAACATAAGGAAAATAAAACTACTGATATACTATAGTATAAAATATGACGGTGCAGCATAAAACATTAATTTATTTTAAAATTATGAAAATAAAGTGCTGTGTAAATGAGAATATTTAAATGAAACGTTTTTTAAACATTGATGTCTTTGATATTTCTGATGTTGATGTATTTGATGTTTCTGATGTCTTTGATGTTTCCTGGTGTCTTTGATGTTTCTGATGTCGTTGATGTTTCTGATGTCGTTGATGTCTTTAAAGTTTCTGATGTCTCTGATGTTTCGATGTCTTCGATGTCTTCGATGTCTTCGATGTCTCCGATGTTTCTGATGTTTCTGATGTTGTCTTTAAAGTTTCTGATGTCTTTAAAGTTTCTGATGTTGTCTTTAAAGTTTCTGATGTCTTTGATGTTTCGATGTCTTCGCTGTCTTTGATGTATGTTTCTGAAGGTTTTGATGTCATTGAAGGTAAAAGTTACGGCGCTCCGGTGAGCTGGATGGACTCGACGGTGCAGGAGGTGGCGCTGTGGGACCAAATGATGGCATCCCCTGATGAGTGGGTGGAGAGTCTCCTCCCACTGAGGACGGTCCACTCTGCAAAGACGGCTTTCAAATGAAAACACGCTTTAAAGGTGCAGTGCTTGGCTTTAAATAACCGCTCATTAATGTGATTCATCATAAAGCGACAGAATCAAATATGTGCATCAATTAAAAAGTGACTTTAATGTAAAACAGTGTTTACCACCTTTCATCAAATATTAGGATTAAAAGTTGATTTTTGAGCTGAAAATATTCTTTAATATTCAGGTGATTCTGTTTTTCGTCTTCTCTGATTCTTTGCTTTTATCTCAATAAATTCACTTCAGCATTTTAAAAAAACTGGGAGGTGTTTTTTTTAAATGCACTGCACCTTTAAGCAGCTGAGAGTTTATCGTAAATGACTTAAAAACAAAACAAAGAAATTCTGTCCAGGAAGAAATGTTTTCATAAAAAGAGTCACATTTAAGAGTTTATACCTTAAAATCCCTTAGAGATAAAATGCAGTTGTATTTAATGCTAAAATATAATTAGGGTTCGAGCAACAAGGTTGCAAGAATTCTTATTATTGTTATCACACATAAATTTTCAAATGTTATGTATTACAAAAAATGACATTATGTCTGGATTAAGATGTCAAATTATAGTTTTTACTGAACAGAAAAATGACTTTTAGTGGTTGAATGTTTTGGAAAAGTGTGTCTGCTTCTCTCTGACAGTATTGTTGTGTTCTTGCGTATCACATGACACATGATGAGCTTTTGCACTTAAATGTATTTAAATATGTAACCAATAAAGAAAGTGGTGCAGAACAAGTTTGCTCGAGTTTATTTATGTATTATTGTTGTTATTATTGTTGATAATAATCTGAAACATCTCTTTAACATTAATCGTGGGACTGATCATGTGACCAATCATGTGACTCTTTCTAAACATTTGTTTCACAAACGGAAACTTAAATAGCATAAATCTACAATCAGTACATTTTAAAACTAATGTGGTAAAATGTGATTATAAATTTGCATTTTTAATCTGTAAATCACCATGTTTACTGTAATACTTTAGCACATTTAAGACTAAACAGGATTATCATCAGATTATATAAATAATTACAAATGAGGTTCTTTTGTCTTCACTCAATGTTTTTGAGTTTATTTGATGAGATTTTCATGATAAATTAAGGAAAGAAAGACGATGAAGGAAACAGATCGAACAGGTGAGTTTATGTCAGAGAATAAACTGTAAATATTCTCTTCATCCTACGTTACACTACGTGTTTTCTTTTGAACATGCAAATATACAGATCATGAATAAATTATCATAAACTCTACATAAATGTGGTTTAGATGCTACAGGTTTAAACTTCTACACGGACAGCTGAGCGCTGGAGTCGCTGGACCAGATTAGAACGACGGCCTTCGTCTGATGTACAACACAAAGTAGACACTCATGGCCAAGAGGATGATCGCTATGACGACGAGGCAGATGATGACGGCCACCACAGGACTGCTGTACTCGCTCTGAGTGTCCGAAACTGCAGCACATCAAAGAATCAACACGTTAAACAACATCAAAAGGCTGTAATCTGTAATCTGTAATCCTAACGCAGACAACACCATCATTCTGTCCTTCACCATGGTCACCATGTCGGATTAGTGGAATATTGAAGAGGACAGAATGGACGCTGTCTGTGCCAAGTTTATGTCTGTAACGCTGTCAGGAAAATACTGAGGACGTCACAGAGCGTCCACACGTCCGTTGACCAAACCTGGCCTTAATTTTTGTCGTCTGATCCCGACATCGGAGAATATTTTTCGTAACTTTGACACACTCAGATTCTTACCATGAGCAGAGAAGTTTGTCGCGGAATCGTCTGAAAAAAGAAAACAAGCTCAGGTCAGTGTTTGAGAACAGAGGACACACAGAGTCCATCACAGAGGACACACAGAGTCCATCACAGAGGACACATTCACTCTCACACTCACAGTAAGATTAGATTAGAATCCACCCACTGATGACGTCACAAAAAATATTTCATATTAATATTTAAATTGAAAGTAATCCCACTGCCTTACAGCAGAACTGTAAATAAAAAGTCATTGGATTTGAACAGAATGTGGTTTGTGTATTCAGGATCAGACTCTCTACCACCAGAGTAAATTTAATCTGGATCTGATCCAGTCTCGGTGAAGGTCTTTTCTCTGTGATGTTTTGTGGACGTACCGTTGGTCATGTGACCCACACGTATGGCGCCTGAAGAGACCGTGGCGTTGGCCGTCGCACCCTCAGTCACAGCCGCTCTCCTTCTCCTGGCTGTCAAGGAACAATCCTGAAGAGAATTCATAAGATGAGTTCGACTCAGAAACGTGACGGAGCAGTTTGTGAGACGTGGAAAGTCTGTTTCCTCACAGGCTGCAGGAGGCTGCACGACGACACCTCACACAGTCTGGTGATGCAGTGCACGTAGAACGTGGACACTTCCTGGTTTTGGTGCTCCACAAATCTGAAGGCCTCAAAGGAGAAGTGAGCCACCTGAGACTGTCCGTTCAGAATCAGATTAGTCTGAGGGTCATGGATGCAGCTTTAGAGAAACAGAGACGGGTCAGGATCAGGATCAGGATCAGGATCAGGGTCAGGGTTGTAGGTTATTACTGTATGTTCACACGAGACTCACCCGACAAACAGATCATAGAAGGTGGATCGGTTGTTGTAAGGACCCGTGGATGCGAAACATCGGTCCAACAACACGTTGAATCTTTGAGAAAAGAGAGATGGGATGTCACAAAATGACACAATAAAAAATAGCAGCAAGTAATGTTAACAATACACTGCATATTATTAACATATATAAAAACTCTGTTCAGATAAAGTAAAACCATCTCAAATATATTAGAATGAGAAAAAGACCAACTTTGATGTGAGATTGGTGGCTTTTACTGCAACATAGATGTTGGTCTTCAGGTTGAGTCCTGTGTTTGGTATCAGCAGCTCCTCTTCAAAATTTGGATCCTGTTCAAAAGAAAAAAAAAAAAGTTACTGTGTGTTTAAAACACAACAGTGTTGTATGTATTTAAAGTTACTTAAAACCTTAATTTTTGATAAAAACTAAACCATCTCTTAGTTATGCTGCTATCGATCTGGGCTCACACTCACCCTCTCACACTCACCCTCACCCTCTCACACTTACCCTCTCACATTCAGGGTATGAATATATTACTGTCTTTGCCTAGTTAGTCTTGTCCTGCCTGTCGTCAATCTGCAGGTTCCTGTGACTCCTGCGCTGCAGGATCCAGGTCCAGTTGTGATAATATTATTATTGTTAGTAGTAATATTGTCATCATTGTTATGCTGTGATTACAACTGACAGGATATAGGCAGGACGCTACATAAATGACTGTAGTATTATACAACACATCACAACTAATATTTCATTTTAATGAAATTAAAGGTCCTGTTTAAAATTTGGTAGAAATTGGAGATAAAATATTTCAGCTGATTGTGTGAATAGTTGTTTTTCATTAATCCGAGAATTAAGCTTTTTTATGTTCATATCAGGAGGCGGATAATGTTTTGAGTTTTGATATTACTACGTACACAGCGTTGACATAATGGATGTAAAGACTCACTGAAAACAGCTGCATGCTCAGAGTGCTGACGAAACTGCCATTGTTGTCTTGTATCGCGACGTTCACTCCCGTTCTGTATGAAATGACACAGTCGCACACGTCGTACATTAGAAACGTCAGCTGTGGTTCAGTCTGCGATCGTGTGTGTGTTCCATTGTACTCACACGCTGACTTGAGTGTTGTTCATCACATACTGCATCGGGTAACGACAGGAGAACCTGTAGAGGATCTGTGAGCGGTACGTGACTGTACCAGTGACCGGGTCCACTGAGTTAACAGTGCCCGACATGTTTAAGAACTGGATATTTGAAAAGTCAGAAAATTCTCCCGTCCCAACCTCGTTAGTTACCTGTGGAAAAAAAAAAGATCTTGTAATACAGGATTGAACATTTGACAGTTTTTCTTTGACAAAGTTTGGCTTTAAGTGCAAAAACTGTTCTTAATGCCAAATATTCTAATTTTATAAGTTCATAGTATATGTGTTTTAGTCATGTAAACACGTTAGTCTCACTAAAATCCAGCTAGTCTTAGTCAGACTAACATACGTCGATAATGTGATTCATAGTCCGATTACTCCTGCATGTAAACACTTAGTCAGACTTGTCCTTCTCACCGTTCACTGTTTGTTTTTCTGTCACATGAACTGATTCTGTATGTATGTAAAGTATAGTCAGACTGTTTGTCTTAGTCAGACTATGACGTAAACTGGACTGTAACAGACTGACTGATCTTCACTGGGTCCCTGTTTGTTTTAGAATAGATTTTAAGAGGTGATCACTTTTAAAGCTTGTAGAACTCTTAACATTTCAAAGTATACACACTCTTAAGTTTGGGAATGGCTGCGACAAACGTTTGATGCAAATGAGTTGTGTACAAATTAAAATCAGATGCATAGGTTTGCAGTTGGAGGTCATTTTGAATCAAATTAAAAGCACTACCGTGAGGACACTGCTGCAGGCGCCGGCATCAGTTACATTCAGCGGGATTTTGAAGTTGAGGACCGGTGGAACAACGGTCAGGTCGGCTGTGCCGTAACACTCAGATTTACCGATCTGATTGTTGAGGACCATCAGAGACTCGTTGTAACCAGATTTAAACATTGGACAGATATAGATGCTCAGGCTCATGAACTCTGTGCCACAGGTCACGATAATGTCAGTGTTTTCTAGAATAGGTAAAAAAACAAGAAATGACAAGAGGATAAGAATGAAACTGTGAGACGAAAAACAACAGCGACGTGAAGAACATGTATCACAGACCTGGGTCCCTGAACGTGTCACTGCCGCTGCATTCAGATGGCGTCTGGGCCTCGGTCCTCAGAATGAGGCCGAGCTGGCACATGAGAATCACCAGTCTCATTGTTGTGAATGTGGACCTGTGAGAAAAACCAGAGTCACTAATGATTCACAGAGAATAAATAAAGTTCTGTGAAATGAAAGAGATTTCAATTTTCCCAATAAAGCTCCCTCCAACGATCAAGGAGTTCGATTTTGTCTTTCAACACGTAAGGAACACACGACACTGACAGTTTCTGTACGAGCACGTGTTTGGTTGATCAGTGTTTGTCGAAGCTGGAAAACTAAATTTATTTAGTTTGAATGTTTTTTCTTTTTTATATGGATCAATGAAACCAGAAAATATTCACATTTAAGAAGCTGAAAAATCACAGAAACGGTTTTGATTATTGAAATTAATGGGATAATTGTTGCAGTCCTAATTACGAGTAAAATCATTTAATAAAAATGAGTGAAAGGCAACCTAAAAACCAAGGAATAATTTTGTCATTTGGTTTAGAAACACAGTGAATCCACAAACAAAATCCCAGTATTAATAATGAAGAGATATTTGAAAATGAGATTAAAGTTGGTCTTACCTGTAAGTCTCCATTTTTGTTCTCATGCTCTTTGCTCTCAGATCTATCATTTATACAGTCGTCCCTCCACCCTGATCCACTCTGTGGTCCCAGAGGACAGTGTCGGGGATTGTCTCACACAATAGAGTCTCAGGTAACACAATCTCAGCCTTAATATTCACGCACATTTTCATTTTAATAACAATCCATGTGAACTTCAGGCAGTTTAACATGTCGGGCGTCTCCAGCTCACGTCATGTTGATGTGACGGAGATTCTTTCAAAGCAAAAACCTCCATTATGTGTATGAACATCTACAGTTTAACTGTAAAGAGGCATGAAAGTGCATCAGTGTTATCAGTTAAAGGTCCTTAAAAGGTCCTCTGTCAGGCATTTGGACTTAGTTCTTTATTCTGAGAGAAATTTCCAACCTTATGATCTCTCTCTTTTTGATTAAATATGGAGTTAAAGGGTCACATTATTCACACTTTGTTGTTCTCTATTTGACTCTATTTATATATACATATCTATATATATATATATATATATACGTATGTATACATTTACATATCTATACATACGTATACACATGTATATGTATAGATATGTAAACTAGTTCTTTCGCGGTTTCTTTCCTCAAAGAATTCTCCCAACTTTACTCTGAGCAAATCTCTCTCTATGTCGACGACTCCCATGTATTTTAGCTTTGGCCTGAAATTGTTCAAGTTTGGGCTGAAGTTCACTTGTTTATGGTAAAGATTGTGGGCTATGATAAACCGAGGTCGTGTATGAAAATGAACTTGTTGATAACATGACAGGAGATACTGTGTCAAGAGAAAACAGATATTTCCTAAAAATCCTCTGAGCAGCGAGTAAAAAAAGTCACCTCGAGGAGATGGACTCAGGCAGAGCCACCGACACAAAAAGAATGACAGAATGAGTAATGACAGGATTGGTTTATCCTCCATGAGGAGGTCAGCCAATCACAGCCTGAGGTGACCTGTCCATCACTGAGGGGAACAACCATTCACACTCACACTCATGCTCACTTCACTCTGTTTTTGGACAGCGCACAGCCTTCTTGTTGTGAGGCAACAGTGCTAGCCACTTGCTCCACCGTGACAAAAATGTCTTATTGAGAAAATTAAAATCCAGATCTTTTGTTGTTGTTACAAAAATAATCCAACACAAACAACAAATAATAACTGAAATAATAATGAAGTTAAAAGAAATCTAATAAACATCTCTTATCATTTTGTTCTTCTTCTTCCTCCCTTTAGGGGTCGCCAGAGTGTCTTTTTCTTGATTTGATAAAGGTTTTACGCTGAATGCACTTCCTGACATAACCCTCTCCACTAGGACTGGTTCTAGTACACTGGATACGGGTTATCTGGTAGAATTTGGTTACCAACTGAAAATGATATTAGATATTAGATATGAGATATTAGATGAGAAAAGCTGTCCTAATTAACAGAAGAGATTCTCACTCCAGTGAAGAAAGAAGACAAAACAAAACACCTTCAACAACGATGTGTTGTATTTTAAACACAAGAAAAGTCTGTCATCTTGTGGTGTTACATCTTTTAAATGGAGAGACTAAAATTATGTAATTGTATGTTTACAACAGAGCTTCACGATGCTGTAAACCCACTCCAACTTTAAAACAGAATAATAAATAAAAGACATGAGGCACATGAGGCTATAAACACGGGTCAAAGTAACAGAGAATTCAATAAAACAATAAAAAACATTTTCAATAAATAATCCCTGCACAATCTCATCATATATCTGAGAGATCTTATCCTGATAGGCATAATAATAATAATAATAATAATAACAATAATAATAAGAATAATAATTATTATTATTATAATGATAATAAATCTGATCTGGGACTCTCAGATCAGTTACAGGTCACTGTATCAGCTACATGTTGGTCCACGTGTTCAGAGTCCATCTCGAGACAGTCGGTCAGTGTTTGGCCAAATTACAGACCACGGACTGTTTCGTAGCGAATGGACGGAATTCACCAATATATGATGGTTGCCGTGGCCACGCCCCTTTGAGTCTGCGAGACCTTTTAATAAAGACCTTTTCATCTTTGATGTGTCAAATACAAAATGTACAGTTTTTTCATGATGGTACGATTAACGTGCTCGGACCAGTTTGTTCATTTATGAAACATCAAGTTCAAAATCCACTAGACGTCTTTGTCGGTCTTGGACTGTGACATGTGTCCACTTATTCGGCTTTGTCCAACCAGGTTTCACCTTTGGGGGCGCTACAGAGTCATTTTGCACCACATATTTTGCCAGTTGTGACTTGCGTGCCAATTTTCACCAGCATGTAGTGCCTCAAAAATGTGATCCTCTGGGAAGAAATAAATGACTAATAAAGGAATTCCAACAGGTCGTCGCACCACTGTGTGTGTGTGTGAGTGCTCGGGCGCTAACAATAATAATAAAAGAATAAAAACGGCACAAACACTTGATTGTGGGTTTGGAAGAAGAGTCTTGTCGCATAGAAACTGTCATGTATTCACTCAGTGTTTCACATAACAACATTCACTGCTCTGTGAAAGAACAGGATCAGCCATTTAACCACAAGTGTTCTCCATTGAGATCTTTTATCGCGATAAAAGCCTCCGCATTGTTCCTGAGGGAGTTTTGTAATGGATCACTTTGTTATGGCCTCGGGCTGTGAACTGTAAATAGACAGTTTCTCCACCATTTTGTACAGTCTGCATTTAAAAGCCACACCTAAGGAGAAATCCAGAGTCTTTTGTGAAGCGTCACGACACAAAGGAAACTGCTGTGGTCCCTGAAGATCAGCACCACAATACAGCGTGAGGGTAGAACCTGGAAAAGAAGCCTGTTGGATTTCTTAAGATGTATCCGATGTCAAATGCCACTTTTAATCTCTCCTTTGTTGTCCAAATCAGCGTTTGTCTTCTGCAGGCAATGCCATCAGTGATCCTGGAGGCGTATTTCTTCAAAACTTGGATGCATGAGCAGTCATGGTCACCCTTGGGGAAAGTGCTTAGACATTTAGGTCAGAAACCAGCATTGAAAACACAAATGATGTTTTTTTAAAAAGGGAACAGATCGAGTTAGTGTTTGTCGCTTTGTTGATAAATCATTAATCATCTGGATCCTTCAGAGCGGAGATGTGAGGACAAACTGATCCATCTCCTCTGTTGACGCATTCAAATGATAGCGGATGCACCGCGGACATGAAGCATTAATTATGTTTTTGCCATTAAAAAATGGACAAAAGACTGATGTTTAACCGTGACACTGTTGCCATGGAAAAGAAGGTGTGGCCAGGTAAACCAGCAGTGTGTATTGTATTGCTGTGACGCATGCTAGGAAGCTAGGACCTAGCTTATCACTGATATCTCAGTATCAGTGTCGAGTATGTCATTCACCCATTCATAAAACAGAAATATAGACCACACAGAATGTAACTATAAAATATCTTAGCCATTTCTTAGGTAAATTGTCAAATAGATGATTTAGATGTGCTACTGGAGGAAGCTTACACTCTTTTTGGCGTCACATCGGCATCCAGTCTTTGCTGAGCTGGCTGTAGCACTCATGTGTCAAACTCAAGGCCCATGGGCCACATCTAGTCCACCTAACAACTATATTTGGCCTGTGAGATAATTATAGTGTTGACACTTATTAATCAGTACTTAGGCCGGACGATCAGTTGTCTTCCTGTTTGCAGTTACACTGGAGCGCAGTGTAACTTCTAAAGAACAAAAAGAACAAAACAAATAATTGGCTGAAAGTGGTGTTGATGGCTGGTATATCATTGATTTAAAACATAAACATGGTTTCCATGTGTTGGCTGGTGCTGCTGTTGTTCAGGGCTAACGTGACAGAAATACAGACACGAAACATGCTTTCATTCTAAAAAGACCTGTACAGCAACAAAACACTTTGTATGTCATGTCAAGTTTGGTCACTCGTTTCGGACCCTGGCTCTTTCTCAATATCTGTAATTGTCCGTACTTATGTACTGTACACCCGTACTTGGCGAGTCTGTACTCCAGTTGTACTTCCCAAGTGTGCAAGTACAGACTTTAAATGTAGACATTGTAAACACTGAGCTGGAACCAGAGTGGTTATTTAGCTTTAGCTTTAGCTAAGAAAAATGTTTGCGTTCAGGAAATGATTGGTTAAGATACTAACCAATACTACAGACCTGTACGTGCTGTTCTACTCAAGAGGAAATCAGGTCACTGCTATACTAAATATCCCATAATATCACTTCTATCATATTTGTTTGACAGTAAATCAGTCGTACACATAGTGCTCTTTAATCTTTAGCTGTTTGTGTGACTTCAGTATTGCTAACTATGGCTAACTTTTCAACTGGTCAACTCAGGATCCTTGAAATCCTTAATAGTTTGTGAATTACAAAAAAAATTCCATGATACCAAGGACAATCCCATGGATGAAGCTTCTTCCTCGAGACGAGACGATAGTGGAAGTCGTATTAATCAATATTAGAACATGTTAAAATTTAAGTTTCCTGTCCTGATCTTTTCACTGACATGTAGGTCAATACCAAATACTAATGTGGTAACACACACTGGCATCAGGCTGACATTTGGGTCATCATGCTGTATAACAAACACTGGGATTGGTTTCCCATTAAAAGAGTCCTGATGTGACCTTTACAAACCTGGGATCCTCCTATGATTCTGTCACAACATGTTATGATAGAAGCTCAGGTGTTTGAGAGAGTGACTCACTCTTCACTCTGGTCTCATTTCACTTGACAGGAAACCATTGTCAAGTTTAAACAAAAAAACCCACAATGATTCTTTCCAGTTTAATTTGACCCTGAAAAGAAGAAAAGCAGGAAACACCAGGAACGGATCTCACACAAACACTACTGATCTAAAATGATGAAAAATATTCAAATAAACTGTCCAGTAAAGCCCTTAACAGGTGCTTGAAAATGAAAACACAGGTCATTGAGAGTGCTTGAATTTTATAGAAGAAATAAATTAAGTTGCTATTTATGTAAATGTCCCCCTTGTTTGTTACGAAGCCACCTACTGTTATAATACAGTTTTAATGTATTTGTTGGTTTATTTTAGATATTAATATGTGAACATTTCTGTAAATATGCCAGAATCTGTGGTCTGACTTGCAGGATAAAACCAACACAGTCATGTGATTTGTTTGAGACAGTGCAACCACGCCATCTAGTGTTTGTCAGTGGTTCAGTCCATCAAACACAAAAATGAACGAGTGAATGTTAAAGTCAGAATAGACTTCAGGAAATACAACTGAATCTTTTAATAAAGAATACATTTAAAATAAAGTTGTTACTGAAGCCTGTTCTTACTCAGAGTTGTCCTGTTTTTGTATTTACAATAAAAAATATGTAATATTGGTTTAATTCACCTTGCTTCTCTCTCTGTTTATTACTGTGTAAAAACAGATTTGTCGAGTGCAAGTTCTGTCAAAGAACAGTGTTGATACAAGTCAGTGCTCATTTTCAAGTGGTTATATTGAAAACCTGAACCTTCTGTAGTCTATGGTGTATACCTGTGAGACTCAAACTTGTGGCCTGCCACTTAATATCAAGTCAGAGTTCATTTTGCATCATACATGTTTTTACTGTGAACTTTGTTCCATATCAAAACAAACATTATTATGATGAAATTGTGTGAAATATTGTACCAAATGTCATTATTTTGATATCAGATGGAAGATGTTGATATAATTTTAAGCTCATGTTGTCCTCCTTTACTGAACAGTTGTTTTTTCCCAGAAAGTTGACTTTTTGTTTTATTTGACTGTCGACTCCAGACCAGAGCAGAAAGTCTACAGCAGTCTACAACTGAGCCAATCGATGTAGGTCAGTGATGGACAGAGTTTCTGAGTAAATCAGTCTGGTGTTAAAACAAAAGACGACACTGACCTGTGTCTAACAGAGAATACAGAGCTAAAACTTCCGTCTTCATGTGATTTATAGATGTTACAAAAGCCTTTAATGGTGCATCATGACCGTCACTGCTGTGAGTTCTGGAAAGTTCCGAGAGAGAATATCAACAACAATTATTACTAAATAAAAGTTTACAATTTTATATAGTTTAAAATACAGCGGTGGCTCATATATAATCAGATATGAGACAATTATATTTGTAACTGCAGACAGTACATGTAACTGCCCTGATTTCTGCTTAGAACTGCTGAGTCATCATCAGAGAACTGCTGTCATCATCAGAGAACTGCTAAGTTATCATTAGATAACTGCTGAGTCATCATCAGAATGTATTTTTCCATCAGTTTTCCATCTTCATCTTCACTCAAGTCCAACTGAAGATGACTGAGAACCTTCAAAAACAGAAGATTGTCCACCATCACACTGCTTTCTGGTAAGTTCTGGAGACATGGCCACACCCTCTCACTCTCTCTCTCTCTCTCTCACACACACACACACACACACACACAAACTCACTCACTCAATAATATTCACAAAATAAAAGTTCACGATATTTATTATTTGACTTATGACACAATGAGACTGAGAACCTGACCAGATCTTACAGTTCTCTTTTCTTTCTTTTTTTCTTTTTCTGTCCTTTAATCATCAAATTCCTGCTAGCAACAGCTGAGTCATCATCAGATTGTTTTATTGGATTGGAGCAGAGGATTGTCCGCCATTACTGTTTTTGAGTTCTGGAAAGTTCTTAGTAGAACACACACCACACACACACACGCACACCTTATAATTCTTAGTGAATAAAGGTGTTTTTAGTTAAAGTCTTACATACAGCGGTGTTGTGGTAGTTTCATGTTTATACGGTCCTTTATTTTCTTAAAATCAATCCCTGCCCTGAATCATCGAATTCCTGCTAGCAACTGTTGAGTCACCATCCAATTGTTTAATTTGATTGGAGCAGAGGATTCTGCTCCTGAGTTCTGGAAAGTTCTGAGACAGAGAGAGGAGGCTCGGCCACGCCCACACGCCCACACACACAAATACTGTGAGAACGTGAGTGACGGCGGGGACCAGAAGAAGACAGAGAAGAACTACACTTCTATTAAATTACGACATTAAACGACAGTTCGTGAATTTAACGCAGGTGAGTGCGCATGTGTGTGTGTGACTTGCAGCGCGATGATAAACCTTTAACATGTGCGTCATTTCCCTCACGTAAAGTAACGCTAATTTAACGGTGGCGTCTGTCAATCAGTTAACTGTCATTAACCACGGTTCTAACCTGTTGTGATTTTAGAAATGTTCGATATTCAAATTAAAATCACACAAAAATTGATTGTGGTGATTTTTTTTTTACTAAGTAGAATGTACACAAAATACAAAAATGACCAGAAAAGTCTGTAAATCTGGCAAACATTGAGTCCCAGGCCACTTTATTAGGTACACGTCACTGGTTCCAGACCATTTTACATCAACAAGCGTGTAAGTGTGTGGAAACATTCCTCGGATGGGTTTGGTTCATGTTGACATGATCACATTTACTGCAGATTTGTACACAATATAACTGTTGATGAGAGCAAACATGTGCAGGTATGTGACCTGTAACTGTAACATGTATGCAACACCTTACTAGGGATGGATATCAGTATCGGTCCAATATTTGTCAAATTCACTGAATCGTATATATCAGCTAAAGCATTTTAACTCTGTGTTGTTTGCGAATTCATTGATCATAAATAGTTTAAAATGACTAATATCAGAGTCAGACTAATGTCAGTACTGGTAGATACTCGAGTTTGTCATATTGGTATCGGACACTAAAAAAGTGGTATTGTCCCATCCCTGCACCTTATTTATTTATGTTGGGTAAACCAGACATTTTCAGTTTGATAAATCATTAAAACGCATGCAATAATCCTGAATTTAATTTAATAAAAAGACATTCACACAGATTTAAAATCACAGTCTCTACTGGACTGAGATCTGGTGACTGGAGGCCATTTTAGTTCAGTGAACTTATTGGGTTGTTTGCTCAGCAGCCATTTTGTTACGTTTGGTCAGACATCATCAATTTGATTTAATCTGAGAAATTATCGCATGTGCGTCATTTTGCACGGCAGCCATTTTGAGCTTTGTGACATGGACATAGTATCAGAAGACGGTTGAACGTGAGGGATGAACGTGGTCAATATTATATTATATAAACATGGTGATATATATGTTTTTTAATTGCTTTTTTGAACATATGGTGTAAACCAGAGGTCTCAAATTAGGCTGTGATTATTTTGTTGATTATTTTCTCCATTAATCGAGTATTTGTTTGGTCCATAATGTCAGAAAATGTTGAAAAATGTCGTTCAGTGTTTATTAAACCTGGAAATGATGATGAGTAGTTGATGATAATTTAGTAATCACTTAATTGAACAAATCAAAATAAACCACCATGGTTAGCTTAGCTAAATAGTTATCAGTGGTTACAGTTCAACAAGCGTTAATTAAGAAGGACTGATGGTTGTTATTGCGTGTGTTTATGGGCTGAACCCAACCCAAACCTAACCAGACACAGTGTTCTCTCAGGCTTAAAATTTAACGTTGATCTTCAAAGTGTGCCAAGTAATCAGCACAGCGTTTCAGGATCACTGTCTGAACTTGTAAGATAACCTTTATTATTGCAATGTTTGTGTTGCCAAGAAGTTAACGCCTCACACATGACAGCTCCAGCCTGAACTGTTAATACAAAGCAGGAAGAATTCAAACTTGCATGAAGTCTGGCTCTACTGTGTGAAACTCACAGCAGAAATCAAGATTCATATATGCAATATATGCATATTATATCTATATATGGTATGGTGACAGATCTGGTCTTAAATTTTGGAAATTGTCATATCAAGGTAAAGTATCTGTGATGACTTTTCCTGGTTTTAAAGGCTGTTGCATTGATAGTCTTCATATTTATTATGTTGAATACATTTGTGAAATGCACTAGATTTTATGTACTAATTGAAAAAGTGCAATTACATTTAAAAAAGCAACTTAATAAAGTATTTGTAACACAAATATCCGTCATTTAAAGAATTAAAGCAGGTATTATCTGTAATGAAAGGTAATAAGTATATTTTAAGATGATATAATACAGATCTCAAACTGCAGATTATATTGTATTTTACAGTGTATTGTCACACTCAAACTTTTCATGAGTCCAGAGAAATGACTGCGCTGCTTTATATCCACATCTATCTGCTATATCAGGATAAAGACTTAAACATATAAGCAGCTATGTGATTGGCTGGTTACATTATTTGTGTTAAAAAGCAGTTGTACTGGTGTACCTAATGAAGTGGCCTGGCTGTTGAAGTCTCATGAGCTCATTAACTGTTATTCAGGCTTAAGTAAAAAAAAGTCGCTCACCCGCCTGTTTTCTGTTGTTGTCATAATAAAGCAGCTGTTGCTAAGCTGTCTGAAGTGGGGGGGCTTGAGGACAGGTGCTGTGGACATCATCACTTCACTTCGTTTCCACTTGTGTTTGAGCTGCTCAGACTCTGATAATAGCCCCATTACCCCACACTGCAAATGTGCCTGATGGCAGAGCTCAGAGAGCTTCAGTTACTCTTGTCCACCTCAGTGTCCGGGGAGGGGGGCTAACATGAGTTCACTCTGATTTCCCTCAGCAAACATGTCTAAGACACCAGCAGTGGGCATTGACCTGGGCACCACCTACTCCTGTGTGGGAGTGTTTCAGCACGGCAAAGTGGAAATCATCGCCAACGACCAGGGGAACAGGACCACGCCCAGTTATGTGGCCTTCACTGACACTGAGAGGCTGATCGGTGATGCAGCCAAGAACCAGGTGGCTCTGAACCCCAACAACACAGTGTTTGGTAGGATTATCTTTTACGGTACAGATTAGTTATGGGATGGACATTTCTCACAAAAAATACTTTATTAATATTTGATGGTGAAGATTATTTTTATAATCGAATAATCTGTCGGTTATTTCAGTGTTTCTTAAAAGTCTTGTTTTTGTTCACAAACTGAAATGATTCACTTTGAATCGAACGAGATGCATTCAATGACCCTGGTTAATTTCATCACTTCTTTGGGATCTACAGTGTTGAGCAGAGAGGAGCAGCTTCAAGATGCATTCAAGAAAGCTCGTAAATTTCATCACGTTTGCAAACATGTGAATTACACAAAGTAAATGCCCGCTGCTGCTGCCGCCTTGTGGTAACAGATGCACCACAAATGACACGGACGTTCTGTTGCAGAATTTCAACGATGATTGGTTTTCTCATTGTTGATTAATGTGAACATTTTGCCAAACTTTAAATTTTTTAGTGTGTTACTACTCACGTCTGTGCATTGACAATTAATGGAAAACACATGTCCATCCCTACTACAGCTCAAGTATTAAGACCTCTGTATGTATTTTTCTGATAAATAAGTGTGTTATTGTTGTGTTCTGTTATTATTTAGATGCCAAGCGTCTTATTGGGCGTCGGTTTGATGACGCTGTTGTCCAGGCAGACATGAAACACTGGCCTTTCACTGTCATCAATGATGCTTCACGCCCCAAAGTCAAAGTGGAATACAAGGGTGAGACAAAGACCTTCTACCCAGAGGAAATCTCCTCCATGGTGCTGCTCAAAATGAAGGAGATTGCAGAGGCTTATCTGGGCAAGGTAACACCTGTGTGTCATGGCTCAGTAAAAACATGGGTTTTATATTTGTTGAATCCACTCTCTGCTTCGATTATTACTGCCCTCAGGTGTCCACTATCTAAACCACGTTTGGCTTAGGTGTGATAAAACCAGCTCATTATTGTTAGACTGTTTTGTTCATTTAATATGAAAATAATTATGATAAACATCTCACGGTCCTGTGTTTTTTTTCTTCCTCAGACTGTAACAAGTGCTGTGGTGACCGTTCCCGCCTACTTCAATGACTCTCAGCGTCAGGCGACCAAAGATGCCGGAACCATCTCTGGACTCAACGTGCTCCGTATCATCAACGAGCCGACCGCCGCTGCCATCGCTTATGGTCTAGACAAAAAGGTGCAACAATCCTGCGACATAATTAAGACTATCGCTGTTATATTCTTTTTCTCTTTCTTTTAAACTTTTAAACCTGTTGGAAACCCTTCCACTAGTCCATGGTCTAGTGGAAAAGGAACTTGTATTGTAACTGGAGGGTCTATTTCTGGCCCCAGTCTTGGATAAATGTGAGGGTTGCGTGAGGTGGACTCCTACTGAAGGAGAAAGAAACAATCATTTGAAATGATTTTAAATTGACAGGTTGGCTCTGAGAGACACGTCCTCATCTTTGACCTGGGCGGTGGCACATTCGACGTGTCCATCCTGACCATCGAGGACGGCATCTTCGAGGTGAAGTCCACAGCGGGTGACACCCACTTGGGAGGCGAAGATTTTGACAACCGCATGGTCAACCACTTCATCTCCGAGTTCAAACGCAAGTACAAGAAGGACATCAGCGACAACAAGAGGGCGGTGCGGCGTCTTCGCACGGCCTGCGAGCGAGCCAAGCGCACGCTGTCCTCCAGCACACAGGCCAGCATCGAAATCGACTCGCTCTACGAAGGCGTGGACTTCTACACGTCCATCACCAGAGCGCGCTTTGAGGAGCTGAACGCAGACCTGTTCAGAGGAACGCTGGAGCCTGTGGAGAAAGCTCTGCGCGACGCCAAGATGGACAAAGGTCAGGTCAACGAAATCGTACTGGTGGGAGGGTCCACTCGTATTCCCAAGATCCAAAAGCTTCTGCAAGACTTCTTCAACGGGAAAGAACTGAATAAGAGCATCAATCCTGATGAAGCAGTGGCTTATGGAGCAGGTATAAACACAATATAAGACTTATTTAAACGCCTTTGTTCAGCTGAAGCTAACATCCACACTCTGTTGTGTCTGCAGCCGTGCAGGCGGCCATCCTCTGTGGAGACAAATCTGAGAACGTGCAGGACCTGCTGCTGCTCGACGTCGCCCCCTTGTCTCTGGGCATTGAAACTGCAGGAGGAGTCATGACGGCTCTGATCAAGAGGAACACGACCATCCCCACCAAACAGACGCAGACCTTCACCACCTACTCAGACAACCAGCCTGGAGTCCTCATCCAGGTACCACTGCTGTAGTCAGATTACCTTAATCCAGGTACAACCATCACTGCTGTAGTCAGATTACCCCCGTCTTCATCTGTGTTTCAGACATTATTTATAAGGATATAGATGACTGATATTGTCCAGCAGAGTCATGGTGTGTTTTCTGTATCTCAGGTGTACGAGGGTGAGAGAGCCATGACCAAAGACAACAACCTCCTGGGGAAGTTTGAGCTGACTGGAATCCCTCCTGCTCCCAGAGGAGTTCCTCAGATCGAGGTGACCTTTGACATCGACGCCAACGGCATTATGAACGTGTCTGCGGTGGATAAGAGCACGGGGAAGGAGAACAAGATCACCATCACCAATGACAAAGGTCAGCTGTGACTTCACTCTGTCCACGTGTCTCAGGCAGAACCCAGTTTTATTTTGTGTTTTTTTCCTGCTCAGGTCGTCTGAGTAAAGAAGACATCGAGCGAATGGTTGACGAAGCGGAGAAGTACAAAGCCGAAGATGAGGTCCAGAGAGAGAAGGTGGCTGCCAAGAACGCTCTGGAGGCCTACGCCTTCAACATGAAGTCCACGGTGGACGACGACAAGCTGAAGGGAAAGATCAGCGACGAGGACAAGAAGATGATTCTGGACAAGTGCACCGAGGTCATCAGCTGGCTGGACAGAAACCAGGTGAGGACCAGAGAAGCTGCTGTCGGACCATCTTCATCATCATCATCACGTCGCTACTGAACCTCCCTCATGTCTGTCTCCATGTCTCATGTGTGTCACCATGTCCATGTGTCTCAGTCTGCAGAGAAAGACGAGTTTGAGCATCAGCAGAAGGAGCTGGAGAAGCTGTGCAATCCCATCATGACCAAACTGTACCAGAGCTCTGGAGGAGCAGCAGGAGGAATGCCAGGAGGTTTCCCTGGATCAGCCAGTGAAGGAGGAGCAGGCTCTGGTCCCACCATCGAGGAGGTCGACTAAACCAGGCTTTAAACCAGAGTTAAAAATCCTGATTTTGAAAAAGTGCCAGAAACCAGAGTTAAAAATCATAAGTTTTAATAGTGTTTAAACCCAGAGTTAAGAACCAGTTTTAAAATCTGAGTTTAATTCAGAGTTAAAATTCCTGATTTTCGAAAAGTCTTTGAAACCAGAGTTAAAACCAGAGTTTAATCTAGAGTTTAATCCAGTCTTGCTATAGCTTGTTGTGTTCAGTGTAAACATGATGATGATGAGGTTAATCTTCAGTTATTTTTTTAGTTGCTTTGCTCAGACACTTTAGCTCCGCCTCCTCTGACACACACCTGTGTTGATGGTCACATGACCACAGAGTGGTGAGTGCCTTTGTTTCATTTACTTTCACTAATGTTATTTTATAAACTCAGACTCAATAAAAACACTTTTGCACTTCTCTGTTTGTCATGTTTTCATTGGTCACATGACTTTAATCCACAAATTTAGAACTCAATTACAATTAGAAAAAAATAGAAAATAAGTTCTTTTTTAATTTATTAATTAAATGCAAACAAACAAAAAACAGAGTTCATGGTTTTATACCTAATGAATTTTACAGCTTAGTTTTACAGAAAGTGAACTGTAATCCAGATTAAAAAGATTTTTTGACAAAAAGTAGACTAATAAAACCTTTCTGTTTATGTATTAGTGTGAGTTTGAGTGTGTGGAGCTTTGGTGAGTCCTGTACGCATGCATGAAGAAGAAATCTGCTGAAATACAAAACTGAGCAGGAAACTGATGACGCTGACATTTACTTCTTCACACACGGTTTCACCCATTATTTTAAAATGGTTAAATAAGTTTAAATTTAATCTGTTCACATTTCTGTAATTCAGGTTATATTCATTTAAATGATTGGAATGGTTTTAATCTCTTCATATCTATAGAAAATCTAATGTGGTTGAATTTAACAGATGAGAATAAAACAAACAAAAAACTAAACTTGGACGCAAATAATCAGGTTTTTGCAGGTTATTCTAACAACAAACATGAGCAACAAACTAACACATGAACATGTGAACACATGAACATGTGAACTACACACCAACACACACAGACGTTTTACTAAAAATGTTTTTATTTAATTTAAAAAGTTCAACAACACACTGGTGATTTGCAAACACACACACACACAGAAGATACATCCAATAATCTGACAGTTACATTAATACAAACACATTTTCCCTCAGATTTATTTATTTAATCACTTTAAAAAAGAAAAATCACAGTTTTTTTTTTTTAAATCATTTAAAATAAAAACATTTTCTTTCTTTCAGTTGTCAGATTCTCGTCTGTTTCCACGGCAACAGCCAGGAAACCAGAGCAGAAAATCAGATCAGCTTCCTTTTACATGATGTTCTGGAAGAGACACACACACACACACAGAAGAAACTGTCTGATTATACTGACAATGATGAGATTAAATCAGATTAAATGAGATGCTTGTGTTTTCAACTCTGTGTTAAAACAAACCTTGTCTCTCTGTCCAGGAAAGACTCCGCCCCCTCCCAGTGACCCGTAGCCTGACATGTGGACACTGGGCAGGAAAGTGGACTGACCATGTGGGATTATAATCGTATCTGCACATGGATCAAATGACATTTGGGATTATAATCTCATCTGCACCTGAATCAAACGACATGTGGGATTATAATCTCATGTGCACATGGATCAAACGACATTTGGATTATAATCTCATGTGCATGTGAATCAAACAACATGTGGGATTATAATCTCATCTGCACCTGAATCAAACGACATGTGGAATTATAATTTTAGCTGCACATAAAACAAACGTGGGATTATAGTCTCATCTGCACCTGAATCAAACAACATGTGGAATTATAATCTCATCCGCACATGAAACAAACAACAAGTCGCTAAATTAAAAATGTAAAACAGTGATGGAGTGGGCGGAGCCAAAGACGTTCACTGGTCATTGTGTCTAATCTCAAAGTGATTAAATGTGATTTCTTTGAAGTCTCCTCCTCCTCTGAGGTCAAAAGTCACTGCTGTCTCACTGGGACTCAGAACATTGTCAGCAGGTTTAGTGAAAACTCTGAGTCAGTTACCCTGGCAACATACTCTGTGAACCGAACCTGCTGAGCCTGAAGCAGCTGTCAGCTGACAGTCGATCTCAGAACACGTATCAGAGCGCATTCACCTGCTAAATTAAGAGATGGGTTTCAGGTGTGTGTGTGGATCCTGGAAGCTGATTGGCCGTTCCACAGGAAGCTTAAGAGAATAAGAGTCCTGATGGTCCACAGGTGCAGCTGCTCACACACTCTCTCTCACAGTGTCAGAGGTTTTGATCGAAAATGTTGGTTTTAGTTTGTTGCTGCTGGGATTTTTTGGGAGTTGGGAAGGGAAAGGGTTGTGGTGTGTGTGTGCGTGGGGGGTGTTATTGTCAGACCTGCTTGAACGTGTGTCTCTCTCTCGTCCTTGTGTATTTTCTTCTTACTCCTGGTTCTGTGTGTGTGAGCGGTGAGGCTGAAATCAGCAGCTGCGACACACACACACACACACACACACACACAAAAACAACAAGAAAAGATGCTGGTGAAGAAACAGGAAAAATCATTCTGTGTCAAATAAACGACAGATCACATCTAGAATTGTGTTCATGTAGAATTCATGTTGACTCTGTTGTCACAGTGGAGATGAAACCATGAACCTTTATTTTTACCAGGAAGTCTCTTGAGATTAAATCTGTTTTTCTAGGAATTAAAACCTTCACAAATTTAAGATAAAATCATGTCAGTCACATCTTTGAAATTTATTTTTGAATCCAGTCAAAAGACTTTCATTTCATTTCTGCAGGAAATGACATTTTTCTAGTTTGATATTGAAATTTGAAAACCTTTTTTTTAATGTAAATTGTTGAGTTTTAATAAAGTTTTGTAATAAAACAGTCCGCTGAATAAAGTCTGACCTCTGCTGCTGTGAACCTCAGTGGCGTCGCGGCTCTGGTTCGTGGTGAACAGATCTGGGTTTGATTGAGAAACCTGTGAGCTGAGGTGATGATCATGATGATGGTGAGTGAATAAGTGACAGTGATGAGAGGGTGAGGAGTCGCTGGGCTGGTAAAACAGATGATCTGCTTTAGATGACAGGACGGCCACTTCATCCCTGGACGTGTCCATCAGATAAGTCCTCGCAGGAAGTGGGGGACACCAGTCATCCTCGTCTTCATCATCATCCTCATCAAAGCTGCAGAGAGACAACAATGAATACATGAAAACATCATGTAAACATCTGTAACATCAACAGAAACAAAGCTGAAACTTTAATTAATGAAAACATGAATAATAATTTACATGTTTGTAAAAACATGCCAAATAATGAGCTGTTCTCTATAAACACCAATAGACTGGCTGCCAAATAATGAACTGTTCTATATATCCACCAAGAGTCTGGTGGCCAAATAATGAGCTGTTCTCTATAAACACCAAGAGACTGGCTGCCAAATAATGAGCTGTTCTCATAAACACCAAGAGACTGGCTGCCAAATAATGAGCTGTTCTATATATCCACCAACATACTGGCTGCCAAATAATGAGTTTTCTCTATATCCACCAACGTACTGGCTGCCAAATAATGAGCTGTTCTCTATATCCACCAACGTACTGGCTGCCAAATAATGAGCAGTTCTCTATATCTACTTTAGGACTAACTTCCAAATAATGGGCTATTCTCTATATCCACCTAGAGACTGGCTGCCAAATAATGAGCTGTTCTATATATCCACCAACATACTGGCTGCCAATAATGAATCCACCAAAGCTGTTCTCTATATCCACCAACGTACTGGCTGTCAAATAATGAGCAGTTCTCTTTATCTACTTTAGGACTAACTTCCAAATAATGGGCTGTTCTCTATATCCACCTAGAGACTGGCTGCCAAATAATGAGCTGTTCTATATATCCACCAACATACTGGCTGCCAAATAATGAGCTGTTCTCTATAAACACCAAGGTACTGGCTGCCAAATAATGAGCTGTTCTCTATATCCACCAACGTGGCTGCCAAATAATGAGCTGTTCTCATTATCCACCAAGACACTGGCTGCCAAATAATGAGCTGTTCTATATATCCACCAACATACTGGCTGCCAAATAATGATCTGTTCTCTATATCCACCAATGGACTAGCTGCCAAATAATGAGCTACATGACTAAATAAAGACATTTTTCCTGGAGAAGTAGAGAAGGTGTCAGTCACGAGTCTCACCTGAGTTGCTCTTCTTCTTCTCTTTTTGTCAGACACTTGTCCTCGTTAGCAGGAACAGGAAGTGACATCACGTCCACCCAGGTGAGAGGAGCTGACTGAGACGAGGAGCCCGTCGACTTCTGTGTCATCAGTTTGTCTGTGAGGACAAAGAAAAGTCTGTCAACTTACGTGAAGTGATTTCTGAGGTCTTAACGGGTCACGTGACTTTGTTGTCTTTAAAAAACAACAACCTGTGTCTTCACATAAAATTATAAACTATAAATAATAATAATAATAAAAACTCACCGTTGTGTTTCTTACTGTACTGCAGTTTGGCATATTCAGACCCGGACTGACTGGACTGGATGGTCCACTGGTCCAAGTCCTGGTCCAGACCCAGCAGTACCGGGTTGCTGCTGTAGGGGTCTGGACCCTGGTTGTAGGAGGAGCTACAGTAGGTGTCGTAGTAGGTGAGCAGCTCGTGGTCAGCAGCAGCAGCAGAAGTGTTGATGGTGCTGTAGATCGGACTCTCGTTAGACTCTGTCTGGTTCTTGAAGTTCAAACCTGAAACTGCTGAAGAGAAAAAGACTGAGTTACATTAAATGTCCTCTCTCTCTGTCAGGCTGCAGGATCCAGATCCAGTTTATTGTTGTTTATCTGCTCCTGGTCTCTACCTCACCTCCCTCTTGTCCTTTCTGTTCCCATTTTTCCTTCCACCCCAACCTGTCTTGGCAGATGATGCACATATTTGGTTCTGGTTCTGTCAGAGATTTCTCCTTCTGTTAAAAGGGAGTTTTTCTCTCCACTGCCCTCTAGTGTTTGCTCATTGTGTGAACTGTTTCATCTCAATGACGTGTCCATGTACAGAGACCAGAGATAATGCATGTTGTGATTCAGTGCTTTACAAATAAAGTTGAATTGAATGGAGTTCTTACTGTTGTAATATTTGCCTGAGTCCAGTTTTCCTGAGTTGAACTTGACAGAGTCCAGGTTTGGAGTTGGCCATGAATCTGCGAGCCATGGATAATTCCCCATGTTTGAGCCCAACAAGCTGGGTCTGAACAAACAAACCCAGGATTAACACTTAAAAGTATTACTTACTAAATATAAATGGTAATGTGGATTTTACCGTCCGTTTAACATCCCAGATCCTTCACCGTGAGCAAATCCAACTAAGAAGAAACAAAACGACGTTTTACAGCAGATCAAGAAATCAAAAATTAAACACAGGTTTGACTCAGATTAAAAGTGAGTGTCGATAAAAAGTAACAAGTCAATCGTTTTATAATAGGAAGTTTGACTTCGAAAGTCAAAACTGTCAGTTATTATTCTTTGCAGCTCTTTGAAATTTAAAGAAAGTTTTACAGACATTTGATTCAGAACAGATAAAAAGTCATTAAAATAATCTGAAGGAGAAGAAATAAAAACTAATCTTTTTATCTTTGTCTTCATCACCATAGACTTTTATTTAGCAAAGAAATACGATGAACTAACGATTCATGATCCATAATCTATATTAATCTATATTAATCCATCCATAATCTATATTTGTATTAACTACACTGAACTCTGTCCAGACTCTGTCATGAAATATGACTGAAGTTATTTTATTTGTCATTATAATATTAAATCACAGTAACACAGCATAATATCATCAGCATAGACTTTAACCTCAGAATCTTTTAAATCAGCTTTTAAAACATTTTGTTTGTCAGAACTTTTAGAAAAAAGATGTCTCGCCAAGTCATGGTTTCATCTCTTCTGTTTTTAAACTCTTTTAAAAGTAACTTTTCCTGCTGTTTTAGCTTCAAACCGTTTGAACAGTTTTTCTCTGAGTGAAATGTGCTAAATAAATTAGCCTTGTTCTGTAATAATGCTAAGAGACGTCTGTGTGTGTGTAAGAATAAATCATGTATATAAGACATGTATATACTGTATATAAGAACCGTTTTAAAGTTTAAAAAATCCTGACTCAGCTGTTCACCCTCTCACCTGCTGGTGTGTAGGCGAAGGATGTGCTGTAATGTCCCAGCTGTTTGCTGCTGCGGTGACGACAGTAAAACCAAACGCCGACGCTTGTCACCATCAACCACACGGCCACACCCACTCCTGCGATGAAGGCGGGCTTAAACAGCACGCTGCTGATCTGCTCCGATAAGCTGAGGTCAGTGTCTTTGTCCACAGGCGTCAGAGACTTCTCCAGAGGGACAGCTGACGGAGACAAGACGCAGACAAGACGGAGACAAGACGCAGACAAGACGGAGACAAGACGCATCATCATGTTCATGTGTTCATGTGTTCATCATGTGTTGATGTGTTCATCATGTGTTGATGTGTTCATCATGTGTTGCTGTGTTGACTCACTGAGGATCAGATGGACAGGAGGACTCACAGATCCCTGACCCAGCTCGGTCACAGCAGCCACAGTCACAGTGTAGTGGACGTCAGGACGCAGACCGGACAGAAGGATGGACAGAACTGCTCCGTCCACTGTTCTGTTGATCTGCTGCTTCTCCTGGTCCACACTGTCCAGGTCCCTGTCCCTGCTCAGACACCAGACCTGAACCAGAGCAGAGAGACAACATCTGTGATGATGTCACGCTTCATTTCATTATTCCATGTTTTATAACACGAGAGATCATTCAAACATGAACTCTGCTGAATAATCTCATGCAGGGATGAGATTGTGTTTAAACTGACAAATATAAACTATCTTTCACATAGAAAAAGCATTAAAATTCATCATTATACACTAATAACAATAATAATCATGTATTTCCTTTTGTTTTGTTTAAAATTGTGATTTTGATCTGAACATCATGAATTCATCACTTAATCTCATAACTGCAGTTAAAATAAAATAGTAGAAGAAGAACAGTTCTGGCCTGAGCTTTATGAGTGAGTGGACCCACCCATTTTAAAATGTTTATTCACAATAAACATTTTAAAATGTTTCTTTTGTGACGTTTTATTAATTTATGGTGAAAATGTAGAAAAGAATGAAGACTTTTGTTGTTTTCTGGTGAACTCACAGATGGACAGAATGTAAATGACAACAATAGAAGAAGAGAGTTCTGTTTCCACAGCTCTGACGATTAATAGTCAGTGTTGAGCTGTGATTTTCTTCTTTCTCTGTAGAACACACTGTGACTCATCATCTACTCTTCTAACCACACACACACAGATTCAATGACTGAAGGATTGACGATATTTATGTTGATTTTGCTCTTTCACTGTGTGCTGTATTATTATGTATACTATATACTATACTATATACCATATACTAACCATCCCAGCCGGATGGTTAGTATATGGTATATGGTTACATGTATATATGTATATATACATATACATATATACATATATACATATACACATATAACAAGGTCCACGTCAGGTGCCAGGGAACCAGGGCAACCTGATGAGAAATGGGCTACTGGAACAAGACATAGATGGACAAGAGCGGAAAACATGGAACTGTTGGAATGCTACTATAAGAGCAACCCCATAGTGAAGGGATACATGCAGTGAATGTGGGACTAATGGTTACTTCGAAACCCACGATGTTGGAACCAGTGTTCCAACATCCGCAATCGAAAACTTCTATCACAACTAGAGATTGATGAGCTACAACAACAACGTTACAGAAAGGGGGTGCCAGGACGACAGGTCAGTGGGGGGATGCCACCATCACCCCCACAATCAGAAACAACAGCCTCAGTACAAGAGCTGCTGACCTGAGAATGAAGATCATGGCACAATTAGAAACCTGGAACCCCCTACGAATACCGAAGCTCACTTGTAAAGTACCTTCAGAAGATCTGCTAATGGATGTGAATGCTGCACTAACAACAATCCCTACGGAACCATCACTGAGACCAATAAGCTGATACACAGTACAGCAATGCTTGGATACATGATGGGCACGATGGGCTCAAACCACTAACAGACAGCATCCACCATGGAGATTACGGTTAGAGGCCAAGATAAGAACAACACGAAGAGAAGTTAGCAAGCTAGCAGAGATACAGAAAGGCGACATGGTGAATAAAGGGACATACACCAAGCTCTCCATAGAGAGGCACCTCGAAACTGCCAAACAGAGACTAACAGCATTGGCCACCCGGTTGAAGAGATACACCAAGGAGGCAGAGGCCAGGAGAATAAACAAGCTGTTCTCCACTGAACCAGCCAAGGTGTACTCTCAGTGGCAGGAAGGAAATAACAACAGGTCAGACCCACCAAGAGCTGAAGTGGAAGAATACTGGAAGGCCATAAGGGAAAAAGAGGCATCACACAACCTAGATGCCCAATGGCTAGTGGACCTAAGAGCAGACCACAGTAACCTCCCAGAACAAGAACCAGTAACCATCTCAATGGCAGACATCCAAGAAAGAGTGTCACAAATGAAGAGCTGGACAGCACCAGGCCCCGATATGATTCATGCCTACTGGCTGAAGAAACTAACAACACTCCATGACAACACTAGCGGCGCAGATGAACCAGCTGCTAAGGGATGGGTCCCACCTAAAGTGGTTGAACCAGGGCAGGACAGTCCTAATCCTGAAGGACCCTCAGAAGGGACCCATCCCATCCAACTACCGGCCAATAACCTGTCTCCACAACATGGAAATCCCTGTCAGGCATCATTGCGGCTAAGATGAGTAAGCACGAAGCTTAATACATGAACAGGGCTCAGAAGGGAATTGGTAGCAACATCAGAGGAGCCAAGCACCAGCCTGTTGGTCGATAGAACAGTCGTCCGAGACTGTAAGAGCAGACGGACCAACCTGTGCACTGCCTGGATTTAGTACAATAAAGCTTACGTCTCAATGCCCCACACATGGATACTGGAATGTCTGGAACTGTATAAGATCAACAGGAACCTAAGGGCCTTCATCCAGAACTCGATGGGAATGTGGAAGACAACCCTAGAGGCCGACTCAAAGACAATTGCCCAAGTCAACATCAAATGTGGCATATATCAAGGAGATGCGCTATCACCACCCCCTCAGTCAGATCATCACAAAGAGTGGTTACGGGTATCAATTCCGAAGTGGAGCAACAATTAGCCACCAGCTCCACATGGACGACATCAAGTTGTACACCAGGAATGACAGAGAAATCGACTTACTGAACCACACCACCAGGATCCACAGCAAAGACATAGGGATGTCATTCTGATTGGACAAGTGTGGCTGGATGGTCTCAAAGAGAGGCAAGATGATCAGAACTGAAGGGGTTGACCTATCAGAGGGCAACATAGGCGATATCCAAGACAGCTACAAGTACCTTGGTATCCAACATTCTAATGGAAACCATGGGGAAGCTGCAAGGAAGTCAACCACAACCAAATACCTTCAGAGTGTAAGGCAGTAAGGCAGGAACAAGATCCAAGCCATCAACATGTACGCACTACCAGTCATCAGATACCCTGCTGGGATCATAAGCTGGCCAAAGGAGGATAGAAGCCACAGATATCAAGACAAGAAAGCTCCTCATGGAGGGTTTCACCCCAAATCCAGCACCCTGAGATTGTACGCTAAGCGGAAAGAGGGAGACCGAGGACTAGTGAGCATCAAGGCCACTATCCAGGATGAAACATCAAAAACCCAAGAGTACATCAGGAAAATGGCTACAAAGGATGAACTGCTGAGTGAATGTCTCAGGCAACAGAAATAGTGCATAAGAGTGCAGAAGAAAAGGAGCAGACAACCTGAAGGAACAAGCCCCTACATGGCTTGTACCACTGCCAAATTGAAGAAGTGGCTGATATCGAGAAGATCTACCAATGGCTGGAAAAGGTCGGACTCAAAGACAGCACAGAGGCACTGATCATGGCAGCACAAGAACAGGCCCTAGGCACAAGAGACATAGAGGCCAAGATCAACAAGAGTAGATCTGACCCAAGGTGCAGACTATGCAAAGATGCCCATGAGACAGTCCAGCACATAGTAGCAGGGTGTAAGATGCTAGCTGGGTCAGTGTACATGGAGAGACACAACCAAGTGGCTGGAATAATGTACAGGAACATCTGTACCCTGAATGGAATAGAAGTACCCAAATCACAATGGGCCACACTACAGAAGGTGGCTGAGAACAACAGTGCCAAGGTGCTGTGGGACTTCAGCTTCCAGTCTGACAAACAGGTCCTGGCTAACCAACCGAACATAGTGATGGTAGACAAACACCACACCAGATCTAGCTAGACCGGAAACAAAACAGGCACTAAGGCACAGAGACTGAACATGTCTGTGAACGTGACGCAACAGGAAGTCATTTTTTATTTAGCCAATTTGCCACGAAACAGGAAGTTACTGTAGATCATACATTGACTGAAAACTGAGTCAAGGGCACAGTGCCACCTACTGGCAGAGTGAGTGGTCTGTCTGAAAGTGAGACATAGACATGTGAGAAGTGTTACGGTTTGTTGAACTCTTGTCTCACCTTGTATTCACGGATGATTCCACTGTGAATTGTGTGAGGGGGAGGTTCCCATGAAACACTGATGCTCGAGCTGTTGGTGAGTTGAACCACGGAGACAGCCTGAGGGGGCGCACTCACCACTGCACACACACGCACAATAACAAATAAAAAACATTAAAAACAGGTGACAGTTGTGTCGCTGTTGTGTTGTTGAGGTCATGAACGTGATGAAGATCATGAAGGTGATAAAGATCATGAAGGTGATGGCGTGGGTTCCGTACCTTCCTCAGGAGTTCTCAGCAGAACCATGAGGCTGTCATGTCCCTGCAGCTCGTTAAAGTATGGCCGGATCTTCACCTCATACTCGGTGCTGCTCTTGAGATCTTCTAAGATGCTGCTGAGGTCAGACGTGGCCTTCACGTCCTGGACCAACCATGAGCTGCCGATGGTCCGGTAAAAAACCCGGAAACCCTGAACGTGGCGAGACTGACGAGCCACCTGCAAAACAAGAGATGTTTAGTTTGTTCTGGAGACGATGGTGTCCTACTCACGCTGAAGGTCAGTGTCAGGAAACATTTAATCAGCTCAGTTTTTAACTCACAGTCCAGGAAATCCTGGCACTGGTTGGAGACAGAACCACGGGTTTCTGCAGGTAAACAGAAACTTCTCCTAAATCTCTCTGCACCTGTCTGTGGTCCACGGTCTGGACTGAAGGACTCCCGTCTGAAAACAAGGACGGACATCTCACTTTTACCTGGTCAACTTTCATATAATAAAAATAATGATAATAATAGTACTAAAATTGTTATGTTATCCAGAAACAGATGAATGCACAGCAGAGTAATAACATGCTCCAGTCTGGAATTACAAAGAATTATCACTCACTCACTCACTTACTCACTCACTCACTCACCGTGAGTCCTGACAGGTTCAGAGATGGGACTGGGGTCACTGAGGCCGTAGGAGTTGACCGCTCGGATGATGAAGAGATAAACGGTGTTTGGTAAAAGTTCCACCACCGTGTGGCGCTCCTGCTGCACGTGATCAGCCACCGTCTGCCAGCTGCTGCCCACGGACTGACTGCAACAAGAAAACAGCAACATATATCAGATCTTTGTCAGACTTCAGTCCCTGATCTGGTTCTTTTGACAGTCGTGTGAGGGATTAACACACAGGATTTTCCTGATTTCAGATCATAAGATTTAATTATGCTTGATATTTACTAACTGAACAGTGATTGTGGGCGTGAACAAAACTTCGCAATAACCAATGAGAGTGAGACGACTGGAAAACACCAGCTAACAAGTTCTGGTTCCCAGAATGTTCTGGAAACGTTACATTTTGGTTATGGGAAGCTTCCCTTGTCACAACCTTCATACAACCTTTAGAGAAGATTCCGCAAAGGTTCCCAGAACGTTCCCCCACTGTTACTTTGTCATAACCTTCATACAACCTTTAGAGAACGTTCCGCAAAGGTTCACAGAACATTTCCCTAACTTTACTTTGTCACAACCTTCATAAAACCTTTAGAGAACGTTCTGCAAAGGTTCCTAGAACATTCCCCCAACAGTACTTTGTCATAAATTCATACAACCTTTAGAGAACGTTCGGCAAAGGTTCCCAGAACGTTCCCCCAAATTACTTTGTTACAACCTTCATACAACCTTTAGAGAACGTTCCGCAAAGGTTCCCAGAACGCTCCCCCAAAATTACTTTGGTCATAAACTTCATACAAACTTTAGAGAATGTTCCACAACTTTACCTTGTCACAGCCTTCAAACAACCTTTAGAGAACCTTTAGAGAACGTTCTGCAAAGGTTCTCAGAATGTTCCCCCAACGTTACGTTGTCATGACCTTCATAAAACCTTTAGAGAACGCTCCACAAAGGTTCCCCTAACTTTACCTTGTCACAACCTTCAAACAACCTTTAGGGAACGTTCTGTAAAGGTTCCCAGAATGTTCCCCAACGTAACTTTGTCTTAACCTTTAGACAACGTTCTGCAAAGGTTCCCAGAACGTTCCCCCAAAATTAATTTGGTCATAACCTTCATACAAACTTCAGAGAATGTTCCCCTAACTTTACCTTGTCACAACCTTCATACAACCTTGAGAGAACGTTCTGAAAAGATTCCCAGAACGTTCCCCCATCGTTACCTTGTCGCAACTTTCATACAACCTTTAGAGAATGTTCCGTAAAGGTTCCCTGAACGTTCCCCCAACATTACTTTTCATAACCTTCATACAACCTTTAGAAAATGTTCCACAAAGGTTTCCAGAACGTTCCCCTTACATTACTTTGTCATAACCTTCATACAACTTTTACAGAATATTCCGTAAAGGTTCCCAGAACGCTCCCCCAAAATTACTTTGGTCATAAACTTCATACAAACTTTAGAGAATGTTCCACAACTTTACCTTGTCACAACCTTCAAACAACCTTTAGAGAACGTTCTGTAAAGGTTCCCAGGACGTTCCCCCAACGTTACTTAGTCATAACCTTCATACAACCTTTAGAGAACGTTTTGCAAAGGTTCTTTGAACGTTCCCCTAACATTACTTTGTCATAACCTCCAGACAACCTTTTGAGAACGTTTTGCAAAGGTTCCCAGAATGTTCTCCCAAAATGACTTTGGTCACAACCTTCATACAACCTTTAGAGAACGTTCGGCAAAGGTTCCCAGAACGTTCCCCCAACGTTACTTTGTCATAACCTTCATACAACCTTTAGAGAACGTTCTGTAAAGGTTTCCAGAACTTTCCCCCAACATTACTTTGTCATAACCTTCATACAACCTTTAGAGAACGTTCCCCTAATTTTACCATGTCACAACCTTTAGAGAACATTCTGCAAAGGTTCCTAGAACATTCCCCCAACATTACTTTGTCATAACCTTCATACAACATTTAGAGAACGTTCCATAAAGGTTCCTAGAACGTTCCCCTAACTTTACCTTGTCACAACCTTCATACAACCTTTAGAGAACATTCCGCAAAGGTTACCAGAATGTTCCTCAACGTAACTTTGTCACAACCTTTAGACAAAGTTCTGCAAAGGTTCCCAGAACGTTCCCCCAAAATTACTTTGGTCAAAACCTTCATACAAACTTTAGAGAATGTTCCCCTAACTTTACCTTGTCACAACCTGCATACAACCTTGAGAGAACGTTCTGCAAAGAGTCCCAGAACGTTCCCCCATCGTTACCTTGTCGCAACCTTCATACAACCTTTAGAGAATGTTCTGTAGAGGTTCCCAGAACGGTCCCCCAACATTACTTTGACATAACCTTCATACAACATTTAGAGAACGTTCCCCTAACTTTACCTTGTCACAACCTTCATACAACCTTTAGAGAACATTCTGCAAAGGTTCCAAGAATGTTCCTCAACGTAACTTTGTCACAACCTTTAGACAAAGTTCTGCAAAGGTTCCCAGAACGTTCCCCCAAAATTACTTTGGTCAAAACCTTCATACAAACTTTAGAGAATGTTCCCCTAACTTTACCTTGTCACAACCTTCATACAACCTTGAGAGAAGGTTCTGCAAAGATTCCCAGAACGTTCCCCCATCGTTACCTTGTCGCAACCTTCATACAACCTTTAGAGAATGTTCTGTAGAGGTTCCCAGAACGTTCCCCCAACATTACTTTGACATAACCTTCATACAACCTTTAGAGAACGTTCCACAAAGGTTCACAGAATGTTCCCTCAACGTAACTTTGTCACAACCTTTTGACAGTGTTCTGCAGAGGTTCCCAGAACGTTCCCTCAAAATTACTTTGGTCATAACCTTCATACAAACTTTAGAGAACGTTCTGCAAAGGTTCCCAGAACATTCCCCCATCGTTACTTTGTCACAACCTTCATACAACCTTTAGAGAATGTTCCGTAAAGGTTCCCTGAAAGTTCCCCCAACATTACTTTTCATAACCTTCATACAACCTTTAGAAAATGTTCCACAAATGTTCCCAGAACATTCCCCTAACGTTACTTTGTCATAACCTTCATACAACCTTTAGAGAACGTTCTGCAAAGGTTCCCAGAATGTTCCCCTAACTACCTTGTCACAACCTTCATACAACGTTTAGAGAACTTTCTGCAAAGGTTCCCAGAACATTCGAGCGTTACTTTGTGATGAGAAGGCAGACAGAGTTTCTGCTGCTGAGAAACTGAAGACGCTGAAATGTCACAAATATGGATCTGTGGAGGAAAAGCTTTTCATTTTCATCTCTAAAAAAGAATTTCTTTGGTGAGTAAGGTTTAATAATATACTAATTTAAACTTATGATTATTAGTAAATAGTGTAAAAGGGTTTCAATAAGATTAAATAAACCTAAGTTTCCTATTACTTCTTTTTATTTCATGTTTTAATTTGACTTCATTGTTTCCTGGTATAAAATAAAGTTTTTCATTCATTCAAACACATAATTTGACCGATGTGACCAATATTACTTTTACTGCCAGTATTTTTTTCAGTTGAGAAAAAAAAGATTTAAATAAATGATTAAAGATGTGAAAATTCTCACATTAGAGAATCTGGAAACATTCGTGTAATTAAATATTAACATTTCTGCCAATGATGCTTTTCATCCACCGAGTTTGGCTCATTTGAGCAAAACTAAAAATAAATACATGTCATTTTATGATTTATTTAATTCATAAATGTGCATTTAGTTTGAAAAAACTGTCATTTCTAAAATATTAGAACAGAAACAAGTTCACTGCGATGATAAAAACAAAATGAGAACGTGAAACTAACTAAATTAAACCTGGTTTCACACATTGGTTCAGTTGGCGCCTCCTGCAGGTGAAAGATTATGTTGCTTGTGTGACCCACCACTCACACACGTGTGGAGTGTGATCTCACACATGGTCACGTGACCACGCGCAATCGAAGAAATGGAGATCTTTGTGAAACTAAGGTGTTTCATCAGACTCTTTGTACCTGAACGCTTGGATGACGTATGCGGTGACCGCGGCTCCGCCCTCATGTGGGTTGGACTGCCAGGTGAGAGTGACGGTGTTTTTGGTGACGTCTGTCACCACAGGTTTGTGAGGAGGTCCTGGAAGCTGAAGGAACTCAGAGACTCTGGACACTGGAGGACCTCCATCCTCTGACACACATAGAGTACATACATATATGTATATATACTGTATATTTAACAGTGTAGAGAGCTGTTGTCATGGTTACCTCTGATGGTCAGCGTCCCGGTCCAGCTGGTTTCTCCTGTAGAACTGGACACGACACACATGTACGTCCCTGAGTCTGAGTCCTGTTTAAAACACCACAGGAAAGGTTTTCTTCTGTGTCAGAAACTGAAATAAAACTTTTGAACAAAATCACTTCATTTATCTCTGACTTATATTTAAGATAATGATTGTTTGTGTGCATTTATAAATAATGACTTTAGATATCTGATAAGTTTTATTAAGAATGAATATCCTGAAAACAAATGTAATATATTTACAAAACATGAGAACATGATGAAAAATCATAATTTACAAATTATATTATATATAAATAATATATTTATAATACATATTTAGTTCTGTGCAGGAAATGTCTTCTTTATTTAATTATTATTTTATAATTAAACTGTTTGTCTTGTGAAGTAACTGTGTGAATATAATAAAACAATAAATCAGTTAAACTGATTTTTCAGATTCTTAAATCTGAATATTTTCTGGTTTCTTCGCTCCATAAAAATAAAGAAATCATAAAAACTGTGGACAAAAACAAGTCAGATTATGCAGAATCACAATTAAGTGAATCTTGAACCAAATGTTTAGATTAAACATTATTTACGTCTGAATACCAAATAATGAGCTGTCCAAAACATCCATCAACAGACTGACTGCTAAATAGTGAGCTATTCTATACATCCACCATTTTATGTGGATGAAGAAATTTCCTGAAATGATGACGCGTTTACGGAAAAAGAAAAAGATTATTTGCATTTTGTTCAGTTTCCTGTATGTTCCCACCTGTTTTGTGCTGAATGTGATGAAAGTGTCTTTGCACAGACCTTTATGTCAGAGATCTGTAACGTGCCGTTCTCCATCAGAGTCAGTCTCGGTTTGTTCCCCTGAAGTTTCTCTCCGTTCTTCTTCCAAGAAATCTGGACTGAAGGTCCTCCGATGACCCGACACTGCAGCTGCGCCGTTGCACCACGAGACACCGTCTGATTGGCTGGACCTTGACCAATGATGGGAGGCACACGACCTGATGGACCTGGTGACGAGATCAGAGGGAAACAGTGTGTCGCCTCTACACTGGTGACATTTAGAATGATGAAAAGTGGAGAAAAACATGAGGCCGACTGTAGAAGCTGTTTGTTTGTCATGATATCTGCCAAATAGTGAGCTGCTCTTAATATCCACCAACACACTGACTGCCAAATAATGAGCTATTCTATACATCCACCAATGAACTGACTGCAAATTGTGAACTGTTCACAAACAAACTGACTAAATTACTAATCTACTGTAATCTGTAGACACAAAGACAAGATGGTGACTCTAGCGCAGAGGGTCAAATATGAGTCAGGAGTAAAAATGGTCAAATGTGAACATTAAGCCTTAAACGAATGGTTAATCAGGTGTGAGATCTTTGTTCTTTATGAACCTCTGTAGCATTAGACATCTTTGCAGCAGTCTATCACCAGAGTGGTCAGCTGGCACCTTTTATGCTAATATTCACGGGAGAGAATGACAGACCGCCACCATCTCTTTCGTCATGAACTCAACGCACTGACCGTTTATTCTGCGCATGCTCACAGTTACATTCAGGTGCACTCAGACATATCAGTTCTAACATTAACTTTACTGTGTAGGCTATTTTTACATGACTTTGCCATTCATACTATCAAATATGCTTAACAACCTCATTATTGATGCAGTTCTCACCTCCCTCCACCTGCAGCAGCGCTTTGGTCAGCACACTTCCTGCCACATTGATGGCCTGACACATGTAGAAGCCAGAGTCGTCAGGGTGGACGTCAGTGATGGTCAAAGCTCCGCCCATGGACACAGAGTAACGACCCGACTGTGACGGGGGCTGACCGGGGAACAGCAACATCTACACACACACACACACACACCATGTATATACATAATAGTGTCATCAGCGTATACTGTAACTGTGTGGAGCAGTTTGAGAGACTTTATATTTTCTGGTTTCTTTGCTCCATTAAACAAAGAAATCATTCAAACTGAATCATTTTGATTTGTCTGAGTGCAGATGTTTACTTGACTGTTGTGTGTTGTTGTTGTTGTTTACCTGACTGCCCTCTTTCTGCCAGAAGATGGCGGGTGGAGGATTTCCTGTGGTGCTGCAGTAGAAGGTGATGCTGCTTCCCTGAGTTGTGATTTGGTCTCTGGGCTTCGAGCTGATCTGAGGAGGAACTGGAAGAAGAAAGAAAAAAGAAGAGGAGACAGAGTTTTAAAAGAACACATATGTATCTATATTATTAGTAATTATCTTTACCACAAACTCACAGCAGCACAGTCATGAGTGACATAGAATTTCATGTCTTGAGCGACATCTTGCTCAACCACTATCACACAAATTGGCAGCTTGCTAAACTCTTGTTTGTGTTGTCTCAGGTTTATTTGACTTGTGTGAGGTGTTTTAGTTTGATCATATACGAGGTCTAGATTTTACAGCTTTAAATATCACAGCAGTTCCATTCTTTCTATGTTCACTGTATTCTTCATATTTAAATACAATTCTATTTAGTTTAGTTTGTATAAAGCAATAATAATTAATAAACAGGACATTTCACTTGTGTGTTTGAGTCTGATATTTGATCATTTTACTGTTTTATGATCATGTTTAAAATGAGAAGAATTCAAAGACAAGGAACATCTAATGTAAGGTTAAGAATGAATGATTTATTTTTTAAAACATGTTGTGCTTTAAAACCTTTTCTTTGACTTTGTCAATGAAGAAAAAACAAATATTTTGTGTTTCAGGCCCTGAAGATTTCATTTAAGTCACACAAGTCTGTGTGTGTGTGTGCGTTTGTGTGTGTGTGTGACCTTCAGAGCATCATCATCATCATCTCATCTTTAACAAGGATCTTCACCTTTGGAAAAACTCATCATAGAAAAAAGGCAGCGACACTGATGACATTTGAAATTGTGTGAATCTTGTTTCCCATGTGATCATGTGGTCATGTGACATATTGTGTGTTGATGGCGAATCATAAGCTAAACACACTGAGATTATTTTCACTGCATCTGTGTTTTTATCCTGGTTTTAAATCAAATTAAAATAAATCTTTTTTTTTTCTCAGAACAAAATAAAAACTCAGTTTTTACTGCACCTGATTTTTATTCTCTTTCTTTACGACAGCCATCATTTTTTTTGTGTGTGTGGTGA
This sequence comes from Solea senegalensis, assembly GCF_019176455.1. Lineage (NCBI taxonomy): Eukaryota > Metazoa > Chordata > Actinopteri > Pleuronectiformes > Soleidae > Solea > Solea senegalensis. The sequence continues at coordinate 18,001 of NW_025321152.1, read as the reverse complement.
CTAAATCCAATCCATTTTATTTGATGTTATTTGAAAATACAAACAAACACAAATGTCCTGTGTCACCTGTGTGGGTCCCGCCCCAGTGTTTGTGAACCCCTGCAACCTGGAAATGAGGGCGTGTGAGTATTTAAATGAAGTAGAAATAATAGTGAAGCGTGTGTGTGTTTGGTACCGTGGACCTGCAGCACGGCCGACGCCTCCGTCTTCCCCACGCTGTTCTCTGACGTGCACGTGTACGTCCCCTCGTCCTCCTCCTTCACACGCAACAAACGCAGACTGTTACTGTTCCTGATCTCAAACCTGCCGGAGAAGACAGGTGGACAGGTGGACAGAAGAAAATCAAAGTCACATCAGTCGGGACTGTGTCCTCCGTGTCACCTGAGACGATAAAAGAACTCAGAGATTTGGTCAGATTCTGATTTTCATCTTATCCATTTGTGAAATGATGAATCATTGCCTCACCACTGCATCAATGTAAGGCAGAAAATTTAATAACTTTATTAAAAAAGTTTAATAAAGGTAATTAAGATAAAAAAAGAGCAGTGTTTGCTGTGTGTGATTTTATTTTCATGTGTTCATCAAAAGTTTCTGCAGCTCAAAAACTCAATTTAACACCTTTTTCATGTGTTCGATGGTCCAAACTGACAAAATATGAAAAGTGTTTCTTCACTGAATTCATAGATGATATTTTTAAAGTTATAAAATATAAACATAGGTTTATTTTGTTAAAAGATCATAAAGTGATTGATTTTATGTAAAGTTGGTGAAACCCAGGGAGTGGCAGCGTGTGTCCACCAGGGGGCGACAAAAATACATCAGACAAACACATACACTGAAAAAAAGAAAACCATTTCAACTGTCGACAACAAAATAAATTAAGCTAAGAGGATTGACCTTTTAACCCATTATTTGACAGTCATTCTGTTGGGGAATGTACTGAATAGCTCACTATTTGGCAGTCAGTCTGTTGCATTTATATAGTAGCTCATTATTTGGCAGTCATTTCTTGGTGGATATATAGAATAGCTCACTATTTGGCAGTCAGTCCGTCTGTGGATATAGCGAACAGCTCACTATTTGGCAGTCATTCAGTTAGTGGATGTATAGAAAAGCTCACTATTTGGCAGTTAGTCTGATGGTGGGTAAAAAGAAGAGTTCATTACTCGGCAGTCATTCTCTTCTCCCTTTAGGGGGCGCCACAGTAGATCATTTGCCGCCATCTTGTCGTCACCCTTGTGTCCTCTTCTGTTACACCAACTGTCCTTATATCCTCATGTCCTCATGGACGTCCTCTGCACATGACCACAACCATCTCAACCTTCACTCTTTCACTTCATCTCCAAACCCTGAGCTGTCCCTGGATTACATGCTCATGTCTAATCCTGTCCATCCTGGTCATTCCCCAACTAAATCTCAGCATCTTCATCTCTGCCACTCAGACATCATGTGACTCACTGTGTGTGTGTGTGTATGTGTGTGTGTGAGACGCTCACCTCCCGCGGGGAAGTTCTCCTTCCTCCCTACGCCATCGCACAGTGGGAGCAGGATCTCCATGGACCTCACACAGGAAGTCTACCGTCTCCTCCTCCATCACCACCTGGTTCACCGGCCTTCGCACCAACACGGGTCGCTCTGTTTTAAAGGACGGGGACATTTTCACACACGTGTGTCCAACTCATGACGAGACACAGACAGAGGACAGAAGACTGACCGTAGACCACCAGCTCTGCAGGATCACTGTCCCTCTCTCCAACCATGTTTGTCCCCACACACACAAACATGCCAGCGTCGCTCTTCCTGGTCTGAGAGATCATCAGTTTGCCGCTGCGCATCTGAAAAAACACAGCAGACAAGAGAACGTAACAGTCAGGAATGATGAAGATGCAGATTAACATCTGTAAATGTATCCTATAGAAACATATTTACTGACACGATGATAAATGTGCAGATTAACATCTGTAAATGTATCCTATAGAAACATATCTACTGACGCGATGATAAATGTGCAGATTAACATCTGTAAATGTATGAAAATATCTATGATTAACATCTGTAAATGTATCCTATAGAAACATATTTACTGACACGATGATAAATGTGCAGATTAACATCTGTAAATGTATCCTATAGAAACATATCTACTGACACGATGATAAATGTGCAGATTAACATCTGTAAATGTATCCTCTAGAAACATATTTACTAATTGACATAAATAATGATGATAAATGTGCAGATTAACATCTGTAAATGTATCCTATAGAAACATATTTACTGTATCCTATAGAAACATATTTACTGTGATAAATGTGCATTAACATCTGTAAATGTATCCTATAGAAACATATTTACTGACGATGATAAATGTGCAGATTAACATCTGTAAGTATCCTATAGAAACATATCTACTAACCACGATGATAAATGCAGATTAACATCTGTAAATGTATCCTATAGAAACATATCTACTAACGATGATAAATCAGATTAACATCTGTAAATGTATCCTATAGAAACATATCTACTAACACGATGATAAATGTGATTAACATCTGTAAATGTATCCTATAGAAACATATCTACTGGCGATGATAAAGATTAACATCTGTAAATGTATCCCATAAAACATATCTACTGGCGATGATAAATGTGCATTAACATCTGTAAATGTATCTTATAGAAACATATTTACTGACACGATTAATGTGCAGATTAACATCTGTAAATGTATCCTCTAGAAACATATTTACTGACACGATGATAAAGATGCAGATTAACATCTAAATGTATCCTATAGAAACATATTTACTGGCCGATGATAAATGTGCAGATTAACATCTGTAAATGTATCCCGAAACATATTTACTGGCGATGATAAATGCAGATTAACATCTGTAAATGTATCTAGAAACATATCTACAGCATAACTGACGCGATGATAAATGTGCAGATTAACATCTGTAAATGTATCCTATTAACATCTGTAAATGTGCAGATTAACATCGTATGTCCTTAGAAACATATTTACTGCGATGATAAATGTGCTTAAATGTAAATGTATCCTATAGAAACATATCTACTAACGATGATAAATATGCAGATAACATCTGTAAATGTATCCTCTAGAAACATATTTACTGACACGAGATAAATGTGCAGATTATCTGTAAATGTACTATGAAACATATTTACTAACACTGATAAACGATGATAATATGAGATGATAAATGTGCATTAACATCTGTAAATGTATCCTATAGAAACATATCTACTGGCGTGATGATAAATGTGCAGATTAACATCTGTAAATGTATCCTATAGAAACATATCTACTGACACGATGATAAATGTGCAGATTAACATCTGTAAATGTATCCTATAGAAACATATCTACTGACACGATGATAAATGTGCAGATTAACATCTGTAAATGTATCCTATAGAAACATATTTACTGACGCGATGATACAAACAGAACATGTAACACAGACAGCGAGTCATATGTTTACAGTGTAACCTTGTAAAGGACATTCATGTGAATTTCAATGAAGGAATTAAAAATAAAATTATGGCACTGTTATTCATGTTTACATATTTCATGTTTAGAACAGAGATGAAATCTTTCCGTCATAATCTGCATTCACAAAGAAACTGTAATCAAATTCATTTTCATTCCTTTTTCACAGTTTTCTACATTTGAAGGATTTTAAACATCAGAGGAGAGAGAAACACAAATGAATCGTGAATAAAGAAAAACAGTGTGTTCACATTCAAGTCTTTGTAGAACAGTGTGTCCATAAAAAGACGTTCAGTAGAAAGAATAGAATTATTAACCCTTGTTTCAGCTTAAACTCTGTTTGATAATAAACGACCAGGTTCTGTTGAAACATGACAAACGATTATTTTCAGACACACGTTCTTCCAGAGCAGATCAGCTCAAAATAAACCACAGAAATTCTGTGTCACACATGCGTGAGCAGTGAGTAAAAACCATCACTATAGGAAATATATCTACACTATATCTATCTTTCTATATCTACTATAGAAAAATAATCCAAAAACAGGATTTGATCGTTACATTCAGGGACACTTTTCATTCTTTGTCTTTGGATAATTCTGTCATGTCTGTTCATGTGTTCATACATACTAATGCATGAATTTTTGTCCAGATTGTGTCTTTGCCTTTGATCTTGTTATTTCCAGCTCAGATTAAAACAGGTGTCACACTCAGACCCTTAAGTACACAAATGTCCCAGTGGAACTCTTTCAAAATATAATTTTTAATCTCACTTTCATTCATTAAAATTAAAATGCATGCTTTATGTTTAAACATGGATTATTATTATTATTATTATTGTTATTATTATTAATAATATTATTATTATTGTTATATGCCATATTTGGCATATGGAGAAAAATCACACTATTTCCACTAGATGTCACTGTCACGTTGCTGCTAGTCATTAGTATAGCAAATTCAAATTATACATGAAAAATGTTGTCGAATCCTAATAAAGAATCTTGTTTTTTAGATTCCTTCTGAACGAAACATGGAGAACAAAATAAAATAATAAAAGAGAACTCTATAAATATATTAAACTGATTATTACACTACATAATAATATTTGTAACAAGTGCACAAACACAAGCTGATGGAATCTCACCTTTATGTCTAAAATAAATCAAATTCATTGTATTTTAATTATACCAAATTATGGCAAACATTAAATTAAATTCCTTCTGAACGAAACATGGAGAACAAAATAAAATAATAAAAGAGAACTCTATAAATATATTAAACTGATTATTACACTACATAATAATATTTGTAACAAGTGCACAAACACAAGCTGATGGAATCTCACCTTTATGTCTAAAATAAATCAAATTCATTGTATTTTAATTATACCAAATTATGGCAAACATTAAATTAAATTGAAGACCTTTATCACACATAATGTGGATTATAATGATTTAGCTGTGGAAACCTGAGTCTCAAGTAATAATGTCACACATTTATAGTTTAATATTTACTCAATGCTTTGTGTGTGTGTGTGTGTGTGTGTGTGTGTGTGTGTGTGTGTGTGTGTGTGTGTGTGTGTGTGTGTGCGCGCATGCTGCATGTGTAAAACCCACAGTCATGCGTTCATCTCTGCTGCTGACTCGGACGTTGTTGCGTTTCCAGTAGACGCTGGGTTCAGGATGACCACGTGGAGGAACACAGTCGAGGACGGCAGGTTCTCCTGCAGCCACCACCACGTCACTGGGCGCCTGGCGGAAATCATCTCTCAGAGCTGAGACACAAAAACACAAAGAAATGGAATTAACGTCCAGACGTTTGGTCGATCTGATGTTTTTCAAACAAAGAGTGGAAATCAGAGCCACAGATCAATGATCCTCAGCTGCAGCTTCAGCAGGGACAGACACACGTTTGTCCTCCTGAGTGATCCCCTGTCTTGCTTTATTTATTCATTTATAATTTTTGAAGTCTATCACAGTGTTCGCATGAACGCTCGCCTCCATGGCAACGTCCTCGTTAGATGGTGCAGTGGTCTGGGTGTTTTCAGGGCGCGTGTCCTGCTCTGCTGTCTCTGCTGTCAGAGCAGATGAATAATGCAAGTCTTCTCCGTCCGACATGGAGCGAACAAATAACAGCACATTCATAATTCAGCTCGTGTGTGAGAGAGAAAATGTCCTTCATGTTAATCAACGGAGTGTTGTTTTCAAATGTTCTTGTAAAAATAAATAAATACACAATTTAAATGAGTTTTATTTGAACATGAAAATGCTCAGGAACATCCCGGCCTTTGATTAGGATTTGAACTGGCAACCTTTCAATGACAAGCCCAGTTCTCTTTCACTGTTTTCTCTGTCACAGAAATCATGAACGTTACCAATGCTAAAAATCCTCAGTGCTGCTCTGAAAAACGTCTCGACCTGAGGAGAAAAACCAGCGTCTGCAGTGAGGATGAGATTTGATCATTTCCTCCAAAGGTTAAATAACTCTTACTGTATTTAACATAGATCATGTTTTTATCTCATCACTCGTCTGTTACTGACACCAGAAAATGAACCAGTGTTCAAAGTAAAACAGTTAAATATGTGTGAATAAACACAGTGTACGTGCATTTCTTTGGTTCCTTGGAAACTCAGGGTCAGTGTGTCCTCACGTCAACACAATGACAGGATGAGAGGTTTGACCCCGTGAGTCTTGACCCCGTGGAAACAGAGACTCACAGGAAACAGAGACTCACAGGAAACAAAGACTCACAGGAAACAGAGACTCACAGGGAAACAGAGACTCACAGGAAACAGAGACTCACAGGGAAACAGACAACAGAGACTCACAGGAAACAAAGACTCACACACAGGAAACAAAGACTCACAGAGAACTCAGAGAGCAGAGGGAAACAGAGACTCAGAGAAACACTACTTGGGAAAGAAGGGAAAAAGAGACTCACAGGAAACAAAGACTCACAGGAAACAAAGACTCACAGGAAACAGAGACTCACAGGAAACAGAGACTCACAGGAAACAAGAGCTACTTGGGGAAACAGAGACTCACTTGAGGAAGCAGAAGACTTCGAGGAAACAGAGACTACTTGAGAAACAGTCACAGAAACAAAAGACTCACAGGAAACAGACTCACGGAAACAGAGACTCACAGGAAGCAAAGACTCTGGGAAACAGAGACTACTTGGGGAAACAGAGACTACAGAGAGACTCGCAGGAAACAGAGACTCGCAGGAAAAAGAGACTCACAGGAAACAGAGTCCGTTTCTCAATACTCAAGTTAGCAAGTATGTTCTTGCTTACTTGGAAAGTATATACTTGAGAAGTACACTGAGAGTATATACTTGCCAAGTACGGGAGTACACAAGTATGTGGTTGTTTCTCAATACTCAAGTATGCAAGTATGTATGTATTGTTCTGCTGTTTGAATGGTGGCTGGCGCCAAGTGCTGCAGCCTCATTACTGCCACCTACGGTGTTGATAAATGAACATATGAAATATTTTTAATATATGCATATATATGTTGTTATTATTTTTACATTTTAAATATTTAACTTCATTTATTAATTTATTTATATTAAAATATACAATACAAATAATACAATGTGGAAAATAGATATATTAAAGCATTGTTGAGTAGTATATATATTTGTACATGTCACATATATATGTATATGACGTGTACAAATATATACTACTCTACATAATATATTTAAATACAGCTACAATGACCGTCGACTTATATAAATCTGACATTCAAAGTTAAAATAAAAACATTAATAATATACAAACTGTCAGGTCAAAAGCGTTTCCATTAAAACAAAGGGGTGGAGTGGCTCAGTGGTTAAACCGGTACCCTATGTGCAAAAAAACATCATGGTCGCAATGGTCGCAAGTTCGATTCCACCCCTCGCTGATTGTACTCAATTCCATTGTAAGTCGCTTTGGATAAAAGCGTCTGCTAAATGACATGTAATGTAATGTAAAAAACAAAATAACACGTCAACAACAAATCTATGGATCACACCAAGCATCTAATGACAGCGACGTCTGAGCCAGCAGATCATTTCATAACACATGTTTGAATTCTAAATGACTAATTTCTCGCCTCAAATGACGTTAAAACTTTGTTCCGGGACACAGAAAATATTTATTTCAGATGTATATTTCTACTATCTGCTGCTATGCTCCCTATTCTGGGATACAAGTACGCTTCAGTCACCTGCGATGCATACTTGGTAAAAATGGGCGGAGCGAGAACACTTCCGGGTTTGAGAACCGTCCTCGCTGTTCGCTTACTTGAGAATTGGAACAGCACTTGGACTGAGGCTGATGACGTTTTCACAAGTACGGGAGTACACAAGTACGCACAAGTACGCACAAGTATGGATATTGAGAAACGGCCAGAGACTCACAGTCAGTGTTGCACCACAATCGATCCATGAAATCTCCGATAACACATTCATGAATAATTCATTCATCTTTCACTGATATGATGATGAAAGATTTCTGTCTCCTGTTCTGAAACAAAAACACTGATTTTTCTCACAAACGTCCCAAACGTCTGTGATAAATGTTTCTCAAAGGAAGATTTTAACTTCTTACTCTTTCTTTATGCAATTATGTTTATATATTTGCTACATTTCAAAACAATGAAATAAATATAAATATACTGTCCAGACTATTATATTAAAACATTACAACAGCAGATATTGACTTGAATATGACATTAAACTACAGTGTAGCGTCAACGTTTACACTAAACTTAATGAGTTAATAAAATGTTTGAGGTTCTTTGAATGCATCTCATAGCAGCTTCTCTAAGCTCAACACTCTGCATTTCACTCATTCACTCTCATGCTCTGGAGTTTGTTTTCTTACAAACTAATAATTTAAAGGCTTTTCTGGAACATTAAACCTTTTTTTCTGAATCAGAACGTTTTTGGAATATCCAACTTGAAAGTGAATTCTTTTTTACGTCTTTTATTTTCACTGAGTCTAGTATATTCATCTCCTGCCAGTGGAGGGCGCTACCTGTGTTGTGTGACGTCAGCTCTGGCTGTGTAATCCTCCTTAAATCAACTTCACTTACTCATTATTACAGCGAACAAAACTACATCGACCTCATTCATTATTCAGCAGGTTTCGTGACAGATCTGTGTCAAAATGGCCGCCGACCGAGCCTTTAATTCCACATCAGTATTCTCGTCCTGCAGCTTCATGTCCCACCAGAGACAGAGTGGGACATGAAGAGTGTCCTGCAGGTTTCAGAGGACGCTCGTCTGATTCCTCGTCAGAGAATGTTCGGACACTTTAAAACAAAGTTAGAGTGAAATAAAGTGAAAGTTACTTTTCTTTATCTCCTTTGTCGTTCTTTTCTTTGAGGTCACAGACAACAGAAGTCTTTACTGAGTCTATTTCTCATTATCCTGCAGTCAAATTTCAATTATTCACATTATTATAACACTGAGCATCATCATGGATCCACGACAGAGACTAAAACACACTCATTTATGTCATTGACCAGCGATTGTATTTAAATCTATTTACATCCATAACATGACTGCGATGATTCATCAATTAAATTAAACACCACCTGTTTTGGTAATCGATTTAAACTGTTCTACTGTTTTTTATTTAATAATTCAAAGCAGTTTTTCGAGTAAATAATTGACAAATGAATCAGTGATGAAAGTAACCCTGAGGACTGAAGTTTCTTTAATTTGTTTTTTATAGATTTTCTTAGTTTTAATTGAATATTTTATGATATATTAATCTTTATATTGTTGAATCATTTTTTAATTCTTATAAAATGATTTTGAAAAGAATTATTTTTACCTGATAATGAAGCAGGTTATGTTGCCATGGACACGGCTGTCTGTCTGTCCTGAACTCACACTGTCTGTCTGTCTGTCCTCAACCCACACTGTCTGTCTGTCCTCCCTCAACCCACACTGTCTGTCTGTCTGTCCTCAGCTCACACTGTCTGTCTGTCTGTCCTCAGCTCACATTGTCTGTCTGTCCTCAACTTCACTCCTCACTCATAATAACCCGACTACATCTCCAAAATAATCTCCTACACCAGAAAGGCTGTGTGTGTGTGTGTGTGTGTGTGTGTGTGTGTGTGTGTGTGACTGCAGGAATAAATCCTCATATTTCCCTGAGGCTCAGTCTCTCTCTCTCTCTCTCTCTCTCTCTCTCTCTCTCTCTCCCTGTGACTGATGTTCAGCACTTTCATCATTATTTCTGCAGGCACACACACACACACACACACACACACACAGATCAGGAGATTTAATCTGTGTAAGATTATCCATCACTTGATTTTTAAGTGACATTTCTGTGCAGAATGTGAGCCTCACGCCGTCTGTGAGTGTGTGAGTGGGATAAATGAGCAAACGTCACACAGCGATTACAGCAGAGCAGGATGATGGACATGTGACACAGAGCGTTGATTAACATCAATAAGAAGAAGAGCAGCATCTTAACATACACATTTACATCTGTAGAGAAAAGAGACAAACATAAAGAAGTAAAAGAATTAAGTTCATTAAAGTAAAAAATAAGTTGTATTTATCTTTTGTCTCTTGTACACTCTACCGTAATAATTCTATTCTTTTATTCCATATATAATATGTGTCTGCTACACTATAATTTATCAGTATCACATCTATTCTATTCTGTTCTATATTCTATTACAAATATTACATTTCAAAGTTGGCCAATTTTAACGTAATTTATTTCGCTTTTACCAACTGAAGAAACTGTGAGAACTCCTGCGTCATTCCAGCACAATGTTAGGACACGCTGTTAGCATTTTTGTTAGCATTGTTATTAGCAGAGCATGGATTTCATTGATTTTTTTTAAACCAATTTTTACAATTCGGTTCACAGCTTAAATAGTTTTAATAATTTTATCTTAAATCAATTCATGAACAAGTTAAAATTAACAAAATGACCAAAGAAAAAAAAACTGTAGCATTGTCGCTGAGCTCCATTGTAACATGTAAACATGCTAGTATGTAGCGAATTTACATCCATTGAAAAAAAAGAGAGAAAATAGTTGACAAATTAAAAAAAAATTAAGATAAGCTGTTGGCATAGCCACTAGCATAGTTTACCTTTTAAAATATGATTCACAGCTTAAATTTTTTAATTTCAATTTTCATCATAGTTTATTATTTAAACTTGTTCTCTTGTATGTTTAGTTTGAATGAATGAACGTTGTTGTTGTTGTTGTTGTAAACATTCCAGATTAAAGCAAAACATGTTAAATATCATCTATAATCCATAAACAGGTGCACCAAAAAAAAAACAGTTTTTTGACAAATTTTGTCAAACAATAATAATACTTATTTTGTAATCAACTAATATTATTAAGTTTGTTGACGCTAAAGAAGCATATTGTCTTCATATAAATTGGTACATTTTCTTTCAGAACTTTCTGAAACTTACATAGTGTAGCTTTAAAGCACCTGGACACAGATCTAAAGCTTTTTCTACAATAAACTGTAATAAACTTTCTCAGCGATGTTTGTTTCATGTGCAGATTTCAGTTTGTTTCAGTGTAAAGTGAACGTTTGATTCCTTGATAATCCTTCATCAGGAACAAGACGAACATCTGGCTCTAAAGGCTTTTCAGCAACTTCTCTGTCATTCGTCCTACTTTATTCTAATCCTGCTGCACCATGTGACACTGGCAGACGGTGATGATTGTGAAACAGACACTGTCACTGATTCTCCTCCCACTCTGCTTTTATTTTAAAACACACAGTTTCGTTATTCTGGGTTTATGAACAGACTCAGTGTCAGCTGCTCATTCTCAGCTTACACCGGGAAAAAAGAGGGGAACACTGAATAATAGCTGCTGCTGCTGCTGAAAATCTGACTTAATCCTCACTGTGTGATTCTCAGTCACAGTGTTTACATGAACCCAGCGGCGAAAATCTAATTATTCTGTGACTGCAATGAAAAGCAGACTTTAAAAAAACATGTAAACATTTGAGTCCAAATGAAATATACACATATATTTACTCTATATATACATGTGTGTATATATACTGTATACATGTTTTATCCTAAATGAGTCAAAGTGGGATTATCAGTAATCTACACTTAAAAAACAGAAGTCAAAACTGTGAGTGCCTGAGTCACTGAGGTTTACCACGTTACAGCTGAGAGGAAATAATACTATATTATCGCGATATTTCAGTCACGATATTATCACAATATTTAAGTCATGATATTTAAGTAACAATATTATCACGACATTTAAGTCACAAAATTTAAGTAACAATATTATCACGATATTTAAGTCACAATATTTAAGTCATGATATTTAAGTCACAATATTATCACGATATTTGTGTCATGATATTTAAGTCACAATATTTAAGTCACGATATTTAAGTCACAATATTATCCGATATTTAAGTCACGATATTTAAGTCACAATATTTAAGTCACAATATTTAAGTCACGATATTATCACGATATTAAAGTCACTATATTATCGATATTTAAGTCACAATATTTAAGTATATTTAAGTCACAATATTATCATGATATTTAAGTCACGATATTCAAGTCACAATATTTAAGTCACAATATTTAAATGATATTATCGATATTAAAGTCACTATATTATCATGATATTTAAGTCACAATATTTAAGTCACGATATTTAAGTCACAATATTATCACGATATTTAAGTCACGATATTTAAGTCACAATATTTACAATATTTAAGTCACAATATTTAAGTCACAATATTTAAGTCAGTCACAATATTTTAGTCACACGATATTTAAGTAACAGTATTATCACGATATTTAAGTCACGATATTTAAGTCACAATATTTAAGTCACTATATTATCACGATATTAAAGTCACTATATTATCATGATATTTAAGTCACAATATTTAAGTCGATATTTAAGTCACAATATTAATATTTAAGTCACGATATTTAAGTCACGCACAATATTTAAGTCACGATATTATCACGATATTAAAGTCACTATATTATCACGATATTTAAGTCACAATCCGATATTATCATGATATTAAAGTCACGATATTATCACAACATTTACTGTCATGATATTTAAGTAACGATATTTAAATCATGATATTTAAGTCACAATAATATCACGATATTATCACAATATTTAAGTCATGATGCAACATTATCTTGACATTGTAAAATACCTTTTAATTTGTGAAATCTATATCATCTTATCATATTCATCATATTTAGCATATTCATCATATTTAGCATATGTGTCCTTTTTTAAATTTTCTTAGATCTCACATTAAAAACAAGTCATAACCTTTGATGTTTAAACACAGACGTCACTGACAGTAAATTCAGACAGTAGATTCTTTATTTCGCTCTAATGTTCAGATCCAGCTCACAGTTGTAAATGTTTCTCTTTTAATGGACATTATGTCTTTTTTCTGCTATAAAAAAGTCAGAAGCACTTTAATTATTAGAGACGTGAAGCCATTTTCACCTGATTCCTGTCCTCATGAAGCTCTAACACGTGAGTTACTGCAGTGTTGTCATAACTTTGGCTTCTGCTGCAGAGGAACAGCAGGACGACCTGAGGACACATCCCACCTTCCACTACTTTATCTACACTTTTGTTGTCCTGCACTGGTCAGTGACACACACTCAAGTCTAGACATCATTGCTGTGTCTGTGTGGAGACACTGACGGTGAAGAACGTGTGAAGAACGTGTGAAGAACGTGTGAAGAACGTGTGAAGAAAAGCTCCAGCTGCTTTGTTGTTTTTGAGGATGTTAGAAGAGTAAATCCACAGCTGAAATACTGACTGATTTAATAGGATTTAAACATGATCTGTGTTTGTTCATGTACAGTTCTTATGATTCATGTTCAGATCTTTGAACTCTTGTTCCACACAGACCCAGAGTCTGTGTGTGAATCAGCTGTGATTGTCCTCAGCTGGTGTTTCACTGTCACAGCTGAGGACAATCATCAGTGTGAAGGTTATAAAGACACCAGGAGAGCGTCCACACCTTCACTCCACTTTCTCTCGTTCTGTTTGTTGTCTTTTAAAAATGTTTGTCTTCAGATTCATGTTTAGTTTGGGTTCCAGTGCAGTTTTGTTCTGACAGATTTATCAATTGTGGGAACTTTCAGGAAACTTTCCTGCAGCTTGGGATGTTTCCTCCTACGTCACATCACTATGTTTCTGACGCTCAGCAAACGTTTGTTTAAAGCTCTGAACTTTAACTTTCTGTACAGACGCTCACTTTTTAAACATCACAAACAGCAAATTATTTTACATTTGTGTGTGTGGGTAATTTACAGTCACATCTGTCATTTCAATATGTAAAATATGTTTGCTAAAATGTATTTAAAACACATAAATACAAATAAAACACAACTAAAGGAGGTGAGATGCACACATGACATGGCTTTTCAGGAGTTACTCACAAATGACTTCAGTTAAATCTGCCTGTGATTTGACTTCAGAATCTCCCAAAAAAAAAGTGTATTTCAGTGGTTTAAATAAAGATGTATTTTCTCATCCTCACAGAAACAGGTTTAGTGACATCAGATTAACATGGAGCCACAGATGAAGTGACTCACTCTGTGGTTTATATACAGTAGAACAGTGTTTCTGATCATGTTATAGTAGAACCACGTGTCTGTCGTGTTTGTGAAAGTGTTGCACAGTTTTTATCTCCTCGGCGTGAAGCAGTTTCTTCTTCACCGTCAGGGTCAATAATAACGGTCCACACGACGCGAGTTAAAGCGACGAATAAAACACTTCAACTACTCGCGAACGGGCAATAAAAACATAATGTTTTAAACAATAACAATAAAAACAATTGTTGTTCACAAGCCAAAACACACAGCTGCTGTTCCACCACTGCCACGCTGTAAAATATGGGATGTGTGTACATATATATGTATATGTATGTATATTATACGTGATTCACTGCAGTTAATGTTTAATGAATGTAGTTAAAAGCAGGTTTAGAATCTGAGCTCAACTCTGAGCTACTGTTACAAACATTTTTAATTTACTCCACAGTGGGAGTTTACACACACACACACACACTCCACTCTGCTAGAGCTAATTGGGTCACTGTTTACCCCACAGTCAGCACAATGAACCTCCCACAGAGGGGGAGGAGTCTCAGTGTCTGGCGAGGCGATGCGGTACAGACTCCAGCAGACAGTGAATGCACCACTGTGGCGTTTATGGTCACAGCAGTCACCAAACCATTGAGCTGGTGTCACACACTGTTTACATCATGTAAACTAATCTCCATCAGTGACACAAGTACAAAAAATAAGTATTATAAGAATACAAATAAACGTTTTATGTATGTAGACATTTAGCGCTATACAAATTTGATTTGTCGCACAGATTATTGAATTATGTCAGTGTTTTAGTGTATATATATATATACTCATAAGTTGTGGTTGTGTGTTATTGTGTCATATTTACTGTGAAGAGAATGAACCAGACTGTGTGTGTGTGTGTGTGTGTGTGTGTGTGTGTGTGTGTGTGTGTGTGTGTGTGCGTGCGCACGCGCAGGTCAATCCTTCACTGATACGACGTTAATCTGCAGCTCCATTAAAAAAAAACCCAACTCTTATCTTCAACTATGTTTTATCGACTTGAGCTCAGATTTGAAAGAACAAACGACCTGATGAGTTTACAGACTTTATTTTTAATCTTATTTGCTTCATTTTCAGTTTCCTGTGTTTTTGCTTCGTCTGTTCTGTGTAAACTTGTGTGTTTTTAAAATTGCTTCATAAACACAGATATTATGGGATATTATGGGATATTAGCCTGAGCTGTTCCTCCTGGTTGCCAGAGTTAAGAGTCGTTAAGAGTCTGTCCCTGTTTGTGAAGGAGATAAAGTCAGTGAGCCATGAACACACACACACACACACACACTGTCAGCTGCAGATAAGACTAAACTGTTGTTTTGTTGTTGTTGTTGTTTTCAGCGAGAATCGTTCGACCTTGGTAATAATCTGTGGCGTCGCTTCCTCTAATCAAACCACTGACTTAATCCATTTCCTCACGTCAGAGAGCTTCAGTTCAGCCTGGAGCTGAAAAACCGTCGTGAAGAGAAGAAAGAAAATGTTGCTGCTGCAGCGACTGACGACAGAACCAGAGAAAACACTCAGAGAAGACGCAGCGCGCTGGTTTTCCTCTGAATCTGACAAGCACACGCACACACACACACACACACGCACACACTTTGAAAACTGACATCCAGGCCTTGTGAAAACTGGTGAAAATTTAGTCTTGTCAAAATCCAATGTAGTCAGACTTTCAATAAGTTAGAGCTTATTTCAAATAGAAAAGAAAAGTTAATTCTTCTGACCATTATATTAAAAATGTTATCCCTTTCTTTTTAAGATTTTAAAATATGTATTCCTCTCCTGCTTTCTGGGCAGTCCTTTATTTTAATACAGTGTCAAGCTTGAAACTTATGTGTTACAATAGACTGGTTTCTTCACTAAGTAGTTTGATGAATAGCTCCACTACTATCTGAAAGACTGTCTGTGGCTGCCAGTCATTCAGACAACGGAGGAGCGTTAAGAAACGACGTGTGTGAATGAGGTGTTAAAATCCCTGCTCCAGCCAGCAGGAGTGCTGCTGAGTATGGTCTTTAACACTCACACACTTCCAAGTCCCCACTTTGCTTAATATTAAGAAAATACACCAGAGTGTCTTAGACATGATTTTAGGTTGATTTAAAGCATGACAAACAGAGGACCTGAAAAATGTCCCCTGTTCAACATGGAGTCCCCTCTTTGTGAGTGTGTAAACGACACCGAAGTCCCCTGTTCTACTGGTAGTACACACGCACACACACACACACACACACACACACACTCCATCCTGCTCATATGAACACTGGTACATGTGTAAACACAACAGAGGAGGTTGAGCAGGAGGTCGGAGACACATTGTGACCATGACCCGATGGCCCCGCCCTGAATTACTTACTAACAATAATACATCATAGCTTTGAGGAAGTGCTGCACAAAAACAGGAAGTTGGGCCTTTAGTTAAACAAATAAAGTCTGTTCAGTGAATGTGGAAGTAAACCCGATAAAAGACAAAAATATCTGGATTAAATCAGAACTAACTGTTCTTAACTTAAGATGAATGAGTGAGTGAGTGATTCTACAGCAAATGTTTGTATTTAACCTGAAATTAAAAAACACACACACACACACACACAGTCAGGCCTTACTGGCGACTTCCAGCGACGCGTTGCGACTCACGGCGACGCCCGCGTGGTTGCGTGCGACGCAGGTGTAAACGCCCTCGTCAGGTTTGCTGCGGCGTCCGTGGACGATGCGCAGGAAGAAGAGCGATCCTCTGGGCAGGAGCATGCGGTGCGAGCGAGGGTCGTCTTTGTCCGTCTCCACGCGCTCGCCGTCTTTAAACCACTCGATGGTCGGGGCGGGTCGACCCTCGGCCTTACAGTTGAGCGTGGCGGGTTCTCCTTTAGAGACGATTAAATCCGAGGGATCCTCCACGATGCGAGGCGCGAGGTCCTCGACGCGAGCGCGGGAACCTAAGACACGAGGACATGAATGTTAGATTTAGTCTCACAGAAAAACAAAAACAAACAAAAGAAATAAAATAAATATGAAAAACACCTCAAATATTATTGAATTATTCTGTTTTTACACCTGAAGGAGGAGATTAAAGTGAATGAAACAGATTCAACAAATAAAGGTTTAGAAATAAAACTAATGACATGATGAATGAATGAACGAGTGAATGAAGACAGAAACAAACCTTTGTCTTTTTTGAAAACAAGATAGTTTTTATTGTTTCTGCTCTGATTATAATTTTTTTTCTTTTAAAAACACGTTTAAAAAAATTTTATGCACAAAAACAAACAAAAACTTAGTCGATTTTAGTCAAAAACACATTTTTCACATTTTGTGTTCCCACTAGCCACACAGCAGGCTCCGCCCAGACAAACTCCGCCCTCACCTGCTTTTGAGCTGTATACAGGTTACCACGGCAACCATGGTAGTGGCCAAAACTATGCTAGCAGGAATAGCACTTGCAGCCAGTCATTGCGCCACCTACTGGCAACAAACAGCAACAAACACTGTTTCATGTTCATGACGCTTTCAGGTCAGTACAGTACAGTACACGTACTGTACTGTAGCGCCACACACTGGCCATGACCCTGACATACAACCTGTTACCTTTTTGATTTTAATGTATTTTAATGCAAGTTTTTATTTTTGTGTGATTGATTCTTTATTTTTGTTTTTTTCACTGTGAAATAAATCATCTTCTGTTTCGTCTTTCATGTTTTATTTCTGGCTCTTATTTTCCCTTCTAATATAGACACGTTTCAAATGCTGATGATTTATTTCATTGTTATTATCACTACTTATTTTTGTAATTCTTCTCAGTTTATTTCATGTGCGCCACCTGCTGCTCAACAGTGTG